>NW_012099210.1:6624702-6655812 GCF_000951045.1 Mandrillus leucophaeus
ATCAAATGTTAATCAAATGTTAATCCCCAAGATAATCAAATGTTAATCAAATGTTAATCCCCAAGATAATGGGAAAAAAGTCTCCAGGGCATATCAGAGGTCTTCATGGCAGCCCCTCCCATCACAGGCCTGAAGGCTTAGGAGGAAATAGGAGTTTTATGAACCGGGCCCAGGGTCCCCATGGAGTGTGCAGCCTAGGGACTTGGTGCCCTGCATCCCAGCTGCTACAGCTGTGGCTGAAAGGGGCCAACATACAGCTCAGGCCATAGCTTCAGAGGGTGCAAGACCCAAGCCTTGGCAGCTTCCATGTGGTGTTGAGCCTGTGAGTGCACAGAAGTCAAGAATTTAGGTTTGGGAACCTCTGCCTTTCAGAATATGTATGGAAACGACTGGATGCCCAGCTAGCAGTTTGCTGCAGGGGCAGGGCCCTCATGGAGAACCTCTGCTAAGGCAGTGTGGAAGGGAAATGTGGGGTCAGTGGCCACACACAGAGTCCTTACTAGGGCACTACCTAGTAGAGCTGTGAAAAGAGGGCCACAGTCCTCCAGACCCCAGAATAGCAGATCCACATACAGCTTGCACCGTGCACCTGGAAAAGCCAGACACCATGCCAGCCCATGAAGGCAGTCAGGAGGGAGGCTGTACCCTGCAAAGCCACAGGGGCAGAGCTGCCCAAGACCATGGGAACCCACCTCTTGCATCGGCGTGACTGGGATGTGAGACATGAATCAAAGGAGATCATATTAGAACCTTAAGATTTGACTGCTTTACTGGATTTCGGACTTTAATGGGGCCTGTAGCCCCTTTGTTTGGCCAATTTCTCCCATTTGTAATGGCTATATTTACCCAATGCCTATACCCCCATTGTATCTAGGAAGTAACTAACTTGATTTTGATTTTACAGGCTCATAGGTGGAAGGGACTTGCCTTGTCTCAGATGAGACTCTGGACTGTGGAATTTTCAGTTAATACTGAAATGAGCTAAGACTTTGGGGTCTGTTGGGAAGACATGATTGGTTTTGAGATATGAAGACATGAGATTTGGGAGGGGCAATGGGAGGAATAATATGGTTTGGCTCTGTGTCCCCACCCAAATCTCATCTTGTAGCTCCCATGATTCCCACCTGTTGTGGGAGGGACCTGGAGGAGATGATTTAATCATGGGGGTGGGTCTTTCCTATGCTGTTCTCGTGATAGTTAATGGGTCTCATGAGAGCTGATGGTTTTAAAAATGGGAGTTTCTCTGCTCAAGCACTCTTTGCTTGTTGCCATCCACATAATCTGTGACTTGCTCCTCCTTGCCTTCTGCCACAATTGTGAGGCCTCCCTAACCATGAGGAATTGTTAAGTCCAATTAAACCTCTCTTTCTCTCTCTTTTTTTTTTTTTTTTTTGTTGTAAATTGCCTGGTCTTGAGTTTGTCTTTATTAGTAGAATGAAAATGGACTAATACACAAATGTACAGCTGTCAGGTTAGGGTAATATTCCCCATCATTTTGTACCCATTACCCAGCATGTTGGCAGGTTCATCAGAGCTATAAATGTCAAATTACCATTCATGAATAAGGAAAAAAGGAAATCAATTGAAATTCAAAAGATCAGCTTTATAGGAAGAACCTCAGCATTTGCTTTTGCTGCTTTTTTTTTTTCTTTTTGCACCAGAATATTTAAGAACAAAAAATTAATGAGCACTGTAGCAGGAGGGAATGGCAGTCGTAAAGTCTCTACTAGAGATTTAAACTTTCTTTTGGCAGAGTTTGGCAGTGGTACAGAGCCAAGGCCACTTTGAACAATAGTTATTATTAATCCTGAATCCAAGGACTTTCAATTTTCTAAAAAAATATTTGAGACTTGACCAATTGATCAGTAGTATTGATCCCAAAATAACTGAAGAGAAAAGCTGTTTCAGTAATCAGTGTATTGCCTCTCAGCACCACATTCACACTTCAATACTTTCTCCGTAATGATGTACGGAATTCTGTCAAGTATTTCCCTTTTACAGTGAGCATGCATGGTGTTAACCTTTGAACACAGCAGGGAAAGGGGACTTCTCTTTTGGGTGCTGATTGCAGCATTGCTGGTCAGCAATGTGGGTGTGAGGACATTGGGTTGTATTTTGTTCCAGTAACACACCTGGAAGACAAGGCCCCTCAGCCTCAAACTTGCATCCGCAGGAGGCCAGTTGATCACCTTCCTGTGGTCTTCCCTTTGTGTAGGACCCTGTCCTCTGGGAGGTTTGTTTTCTGCCTTCCCAGTGACAGTGCAGCAGCTCTAACCCTGGCAGCTATACAGTGGGCAACCGCTCCTTCCCAGTGAGGACGCCTGAATTCCAACTTTGAAAAAGGTCTCCCGTTTCTGGTTTGGTCTTTCTTGGGTACTCTTCTTCAGTCCTAGGATTGGATTTTTCCAAATATTCACAATTGCCAAGAACTCACAGTCAACTAAAAACTGAATGAATTTCTTATATCTAATGGATTTCAAAAACCAAATCACCAAGACCTTTGAAATGTGTGTAGAAAATATATAGTTAAAAGATATTTAATTTTTAGCATTTTGCTATTGTCTGCAGGTCTCCAAAATAAAAATACCAAAGCCCTACCAAAATATTAAATCTAACCCAGTGAAAACTAAAATTAATCAGAGTTAAATGATGAAACCATGTTACAATGATTTCTTTTTCTTTTTTTTCAAATGTTAATGACTTTAATTTCAAAGAAACTATGTGGAAAACTATGGAATTTTCAGTATTAAAATGATGCAGACTGTACTTAAAAATTAAAATTGGTCAAATTTAATAGTAGTGATTGAAAACTATTTCAATGTTAATACATTATATCTTTCTCCACATATATTTTCCATAACATTGGGATTAAAACTACTAGGATTAAATTTTACAACACAAATTTTGAAATTGCTAATATTTAAGCTCTATTCTTCTCTCAGTTAGCTGGGCTTAAATAAACTTTCATCTCCCAAGGGGCTTACTGACATACTACTAAAATGTTCTGAGTTGTCTGCTACTTCACTATGACCAGAGATTGCTACTTAGGATGTTATTTTAAATGTCAGTTATCTATGAAGACAGTAAATGTGAGTGGGAGAGAGAGAGAGAGAGAACATTTGATCATCTGCTTTGTAATTAATTGGGCCTAAATTTCAAATAAGTAATATTTGCTATTTTTTATTTGCTAGTCAATAAGTTCGTTCACCCTTCCCTGCTGTGAAGAATCAACATTTCTCAAGTAAGACTAATGACTTACTTCTACTGTGTTTGACTATGATTTAATAGACACAAAATATGTCCTCTATTGTCTTTCTCTTTATTCCAGTAATATGAATTTCCTTGTTAAAGTTAAAAAAATAAGACCCTCCTGAAACAAGCCAATTTGGATAAAATGGAAGCATGAATTATCAAAACAAAGCAGAGCCAAAATATTTTAAAATATAATAAGATTGATTGAATAGTATATTTTTCATTCAGCTATCTGGGACTTTTTTGAAAGCTACTGCCTAAAGTACATTCAGAACAGCCTGTGGATAGAGTCTTCTTTAGGCCTGGAATCCTATTTCCTAAGTCCTAATGCTGAATTTTCATGTCGCCAAACCCAGTCATTTTAGCAGTTCTTTGTGGGCCACTTATTTAAAGCAGGTTTTCAGTATTTCTGGAGGAGCAGAATAAAGCAAAGAACATTTTTTTCTATGTCTATTTTGCACGATTTATTTTTGTAAACATACAGAAACATAAAAATAAAAAGTAGCATGAGACAACCTCAAAGGAGTATGATAGTTTAACTTAATCTAAACAACCTCATCTGAATATTAATTTCTTAGATTTTTAGCTACTAGTAATTTTTCTATTTTAAAAATTGGAAACATTCATATAGCTTCTTGTGTCAGAGTGCTTTAGAGTGAGATTTTTATCTTTTATATGACTTTCCTTTGATGTCTATTGGAGACATATTTTCTGCAATGCAGATCAGCCTGCATTTGCATTTAGCACCCAAGTGGGGGTGTCTGTGGCTTTCTGTAGCAGTCTAAATTCCATTTTTTTCCACATCCTCATTAACACTGCAGCATCTTTGAGGGAAGTTTGACTGAGTTGCCTCAATTAGAATGGGATGCTTAAGGTCCTCAGGCCTTTTGATCATGTATGTCTTTACACGGTGCTTTCCCATCCAACAGAGGGTAATGCCTGAGTTGCAATGAGTTAATCTTTCAATAAAGACAGTGTAGCTTAATTTGGAATAAAAATGATTGCCGTTAATAAGCTTAACTTTCCACCAATCCAGATTTCTTTAAAGCAATCCCTCTGGGAATGTACATTAGACTGCCTTTGACAGACTGCAAATTTGGAAACCCATAACTCTATAAAAAGTTATAAATATTTTGTTATGTATTATGAGTCTATTTATTTTGAATATAATAGCTTAAAACATATCACAAAAAATAACATTATTTATGAATAAAAATGTGTGAATTACCAAGTGGAAAATTTAAGGATTAATATTAATACCCTTTATAAATTTTGATTAAATCTAAACTACTGAATTTTCTCTGAAAATTGAAATGCATATTGCATATGTAGAAAGAAAAATATTTCCACTTATTCTTAAATTTTTGAAAAATGTTTCTTATCAGTTTCTCATATATGGGTAAACATGATCATGAAAATATATTGTAGACTCAGGAAGTACATACCATTAATGTGAGAAATAGAGTGGTATGTCAAGTTTTTTCATAGTCTTATTGAATGTATGAACCACCTCCTTAATAAATGCTCAATCCCACATTCACATAAAATTTTATAGATCCGTCTATTGTCAACTATCTTTACCTCTTGATGACCTTTTGAGTTCCCATGATCTCCTAGTGAAGATATTGCATATTCATAATGCTGCTTAATCAGAAGAAAGGGATTATTGTTGTCTTTGCGCTCTCTACTTATTGACTAATTTATTTTGGAGAAATCATCACTGGTATTTGAGAAAAACATATCCCTAGTTATTAAAAAAAAGGTGCAGTGTAGATTTGGTCACTTAGAATAAGTATTACATCAGCTATTTTAGATTATCAAATGCCTACTTTTAATGTAGAAAAGCACATATCTGATATAATTTTGCACTCTGCAAACTCATGGATAGAAAAGCAGCACAGTGTTATTAAATTTTAATTGGGTACTTCAGAAGTGTACCCTGAGCCCCAAACCACTTATGTTTATTAGTATGAAGTATCCCTCTTCACACATGAAATAGACCACATTTTATTGCCTCTCATATTATTACTTTTCATTTTGTGAGAATAAAATTGAAAACATGGCCTATTTCCCTTTGTCTGTCAGTATCAAATAATTGTATTATAGAACTAATTCAATGTAAGTGGCTAGAATCAATTAATATAAAGTTTTTAATCCATCAAGGAAAAATTTAGTAAAGCACATTTATTAAAATATTTTGATAACAAACCCAAAATAATAAAAATATATTAAAAACAACTAATGTTTGAGCCTACTCTATATTGCATATTGTTATTATATTAAGCATATTGCCCCATATCTATAAATAACTTTTCAAATAAAATGGATTCCATTTTACAGGTGAAGAAATTGAGAAATAGAAATGTCAGACGACTTGCTCTGGTGTCAAACCATAATGACAAACAAATTTTATCTGACTCCAAAAATTGTATCTTCCTCTTATGTAATGCGAACTCTGTAAAGGCGAATGAATACTTGATTAGGAATTGTATTGTGTCTGACTTCTTTGTGTTAATGAATGTAATTTTGAGCTTAAATTCTTTTTCTATCTATATAATTTTGAAAATAAATTTTACTATTATAAAATAGTAAATGAATTTTTAAAGATTATAATCACAGTCAGAGTTTGTCTCTTTGTAAAAAATTAGATAAAATGTGCATATCATAAATTCCACCCTTCAAAGTGTAAAATTTAGTGGTTTAGGTATAGTCTCAAATTTGTGCAACCCACACTGTATATAATTCCAGAATATTCTCAACATTTAAAAATAAATTATGAACCTGTTAGCACTCAGTAGCAATTTTCCCACTCCTCATCCTCTGGCAACCATTCATCTTATTTATGTCTCCATGCATTTGCCTGTTCTAGGCATTTCATAAATGTAATCATATAATATATATTTTGTTGTATCTGACTTCTTTCAACAACTATAAACTTTCAAAGATTTATTAATGTAGCAGGTATTAGTAACTATCCCTTTTTAAGGCTGAATAATAATCCATTGTATGGATACACCACATCCTGTTTTTCCATTCACCAGGTTTTGGATATTTGGGCTGTCCCTAATTTTTGGCTATTTTAAATAATGATGCTATGAACATTAGAATATGCATTTTTTTGTGTGTGTACCTATGTTCTGAGTACTTTGGGTATATACCTAGGAATGGAATTGGATGAATCATATGAAAATTCTGTTTAATTTATTGAGAAATGATCACTGTTTTCCACAGCACTGCAGCATTTTAAATACCCACACAGAGTCTACAAGGGTTTCATTTTCTTTGCATTCTTTCTAACATTTGTTATGAGTATTATCTGTCCTTTTGATTAATAGCCATCTTAGGGTACGTGAAATGGTATCTCATTATGGTTTTAATTTGCATTTCCTTGATGACTATTAATGTGGAGCAATGTTACATCTGCTTATTGGCTATTTATTTGTCTTTTAAAATAAAACATATATCTTATTTTTTTGCCTAATTTTGATTAGGTTAGTTTTCATTAGTAAGTTTTTTTTATGTGTAACAGATATATCTAACAAATAAAAAAGTGTTATTAGATAGAAGTCATGAATATTTTCTTTCATTCTGCAAGTTGCCTTTACATTCTTTAATAGTGTCTGTTGATATACAAGTATTTAATTTTGAAGTATAGTTTATTAACTAATCAATTTATGTATGTATTTATTTAGCTTATGCTTCGGGTATTATATTTAAGAAACTGTTGCCTCAAAGCCAAGGTTATGAAAATTTAAACCCATGTTTCCTTTGAAGAGTTTTAAAGTTTTAGATCTTGCATGTAGGTTTTTAATTCATTTTGAGTTAACTTTAGTATATGATATGAGATAGGGGTTAATATTCAATTCTTTGCCTGTGGCTATTTTGTTGTCCCACTGCCATTTACTAAGAGATTATATATTCTCAATGAATGGAAATATCAATTCCTTTTCAAATATCAATTGACCATACACTGAGAGTGATGGCTCATGCCTGGAATCCGAGTACTTTGGGAGGCTGAGACGGGTGGATTGCTGGAGGTCAGGAATTCAAGACCATCCTAGCCAACGTGGCGAAACCCCATCTCTACTAAAAATACAAAAATTAGCCAGGTGTGTTGGTGCATACCTGTAATCCCTGCTACTCAGGAGGCTGAGGCATGAGAATCTCTTGAACCCAGGATGCGGGGGTTGCAGTGAACTGAGATCAGGCCACTGCACTACAGCCTGGCTGAGAGAGTGAGACTCTGTCTCAAAGAAAAGGAAAAAAAAAAAAAAATCAATTGACCGTAGATGTGTCAGTTTATTTCTGGACTCTCAATTTTATTGCATTAATTTTCGTTAATTTTCCCTATTTTTTTTATTCTCTGTCTCATAAATTTTCACTCTAATCTTTATTATTCCATTACTTAAGCAGTTTGGGTTAGTTTTTCCTCTCATTCTAGTGTCTTAAGATAGAAACCTATGTGATTGATTTCCAACCTTCTATTTTAATATAGACAATTACAGTATTCCATTTCCCACTAAACACAATTTTAGCCGATATCCATAAGTTTAGGTATACCGTGCCTGTATTTACTCATATCAAAGTATGTTCTAATTTCTCTCGTGACTTCATCTTTGAACTATTGGTTATTTAGAAATATGTTGCTTAATTGTTATATATTTATACACTTTCCAGATTCCCTTCTGTAACTGATTTCTAATTTTATTCCATTATTTTTGACAAGATACTTTGTATTATTTCCTTGTTTTAAAATTGTATTAAGACTTTTATTAATGCCCTAAGGTATAGTCTATTCTGAACAATGTTCCAGGCGCACCTCAGAGTGTCATCCTCATGTCTTCTGAATTTTATAGTTTCTGACAGTAAATTAACTAACAGTGTTACTGAGAATTCCATGTAGTAATGAATCATTACTCTCCTGTTGCTTCCAAATTTTCTCTTTGCTTTTAACTTTCAACTGTTTGATTCTGATGTGTCTAGTTGTGGCTTTCTTTGAGTTTTTCTATTTGAAGTTGGCTGATTTTTTTAGATGTGCAGGTTAATTTTTAATCAACTTTGGGGATTTTTTTTAGTCATTATTTCTGTAACTATTCTTTCTGCCCCTTTCTTATTCTGCCTTCTAGTGGAACTCATATTATGAGTATGCTTATATATAGATAGCCCCCAACTTCCAATGGTTCAACTTATATTTTTTTCAATTTTAGGATGGTGCAAAAGGAATACATTTTCATTATGTTTCTTGACTTATGATGGGGTTACATATGGATAAAACCATCCTAAGTTGAAAATATTATAAGTCAAAAACTCAAAACTCAAAAAACTAAAAAAAAAAAAAATAGGATATATACATATATATATCTATTAGTTCTGTCCCTCTATAGACCCCTAATAAAAACAAGTCAAACCTGCTTTCCAACCTCTCTGGTGAATTATTTCAGTTGTTCTTATTACCTCCAAAATTATCTATATTATTTGTACTAGCATTTTCTTTTTATTGGTATTCTCTGTTAAGACACCGTTCTCATACTTTATTTCTTTACCATAGTTTCCTTTAGTTCTTTGAACATATTTAAAACAGTATATTTAAAATATTTGTCTAGTAATCTCAGTTTCCTCAGAGACAATTTTAGTTGACAGCATGTTTTTCCTCTTTATGGGCCTTGCATTCTTATTTCTCTTTGCTTGTATTATAACTTTTTGGCTAAAAATTTGGTATTTTTAATATTATAATATAGTGGCAACTTTGGAAACCAGATTACCCCCATTACCAGGGCTTTTATGTTGTTTTTCCTGTTGGTGTTGCTGTTGCTACTGTTTATTTATATAATTCCTTTCATGAATAAATTCTGTAAATTCTATATTCTTGGTCATGTATGGCTGCTAAAATCTCTGGCCTGTTTGCTTAGTGGTCAGCTAATAATTGGACAAAATTATCTTAAATTCTTGGAATCAGTAAGTCTTTGCTGACTTATTGCAATTTGTCAAATAATCCTTGCTCAGGGACTCTATTTGCATTTTGGGGCATGATTTCAGTACTCAAGCAGGCAGGTTTACTACTATGTCTGAGTCTCCCTTTTTCATTTATGTAGACTCTCAAGGTCAGCCATAAGTGAGAGCTTAAAGACTTCTCCAGTCTTTGGGAGCATCTGCACAGCCATGTGTATATACAGCCCCATGTGTGGAAGTGGCCCCCTAGATTCCCAAGAATGTGACAAAGTTTTTCAAAGTCCCATATGGTCATCTCATTTTCCAGATTTTCCTTTTAACTGTTTTCACCAGCTTGTGATTTGCCCCAATTCATTTTGCTGCTTCCTAAGGTTGTTATGTTAAGCTATTGATGCTGACTGTTTTCAACAAACATCTCCCAGAAAAAGCCTGTTTGTATTGGACAAACTTTGAATCAGGTTAAATTAAGATAAGGCTGGCAAGTGGAATTTTTCAGGGAACTATTATATAGGTAACCTTAGGACTGTTTTCTGGGATGGGGCTTTGTGGGACCACTAACTCTATTCTGCCACCTCAAGTGGTTAATAGACTTCTGTTTTTCACTGTAATTATGGAGCTGTTAGTTTTCAAGGCTACTATGGCACTGGGGAGAGGAGGACATAAATAGGACACGTTAAGACATGACAAACCTTCCTGCTCTTACCGAGAGTTACCAATTATGGTTTTCTTAATTAAATGCTCCCCAGATTGTTGCAAGTCTCTGGTTCATTTGTACCGTTCTAAAAATAAGTTGATTTTGAAAATGTTTGGCAATGTCTTTATTGCTTTTATAAAAGAGAAGATTTTCAAAGGTCCTTACTTAACCATTTCTGTCTATATCATTCACGGTTTTTTAAACTATAACATGGAAATTATGTTAAATGCCTTTATGTTTATTCAAAGTTACATGTTCAACAATTAATTTATAAATGACTAGTGCTTTCTGAAAAATCAAGTAAAAAAACACAAAATCAGAAAGAGTTCTAATGTTAAGTGTATGTTTGAATTGAATTTGGAAAAGCATTTACTACATGGGAATTTAAATCCAATATTTAATTCTAAAGAAAGAAATAGAACTAAATATAAAACTGGTTACTACAATTATATGTAATTTGGTTGTTATGTGATAGTTTCTGAGTTGAGACAGGTTTCATTTTTAGAAGTAACCTTGAATAAAGTTGGAAATATCCTAAATCAAGCCAAGTGCTAAATCAGGCTCAAGATCTAATTGTTATGTTATGTTTCCTAAAGTGCTTATTAACTATACTATGATTCAGGTTTCTTGGCGATGTTGTCTAGATAAATTCTAGTTTGATATCTCTTAGGTCTTTAAGCTAAATGTGCTGAGTTCTATCTCCACCTGCTATACAATGTTATAACTAAATAAACAAAGGGATTTTAACTGTTCTTAAGTGTTTTTACCATAAAGTATGCATAACATTTTTATATTGACCAGGAAATTTAAAGAAAATGATTGCTCTATGGTTTCTCATTTCTATTGGTTGAATGAGTAGGCCTTTCTTTCAAACACAAAAATGGCAGATTGCAACTCCCCGGCATCTCTATTTGGAATCTTAGCAATTCTAAAAACGAACACTGCTGATAGGCTTCTATGTAAATTTCTAACATTTGCTATTCTATTTTAATAGCTGAATACATTGGAAGACTAGGAAATCGCATCATCAGTGTAGGTAAGGAATTTATTTGGCAAAGGGGAAGCTGAAGATTATCCTGTCTATATAACAAGTGCACAAAGGTAACTGCAGTATGTAACTAGCAAGATAAAACCAATTATTAATATGACCATTCTGAATTACATTTGATAATGGCCTTTTTATTTTAATTTCAAATAAATTTTGCATCACAATCTCACTCTTAAATCCAAAGTAGGACTATTATAATGCTTTTGGCTTGAATGAAACATCCAGGGTTGCCAGGATACCGTTGTAGGTTGCTGGCCAGGGCAGTAGACTATTGTTAGTTGAGCTCCTAACTGGCCTCAGTGGTAATCATGGTTTCCTCTAAGGCTGAAAATTCAGCCTTTAAATTCAGTAATATTGAGACAATATGTTTTTCTACTAGCTCTGAATTTTAATTATTCACTGTTTCTTCTTAAAAGTCGAACACTATTTGTTGCTGAACCACTTAGTGCTGAAAAGCTAGCTGAGTTACAAAAGAGATTCTTTCTGTTTATCTACTTGATTAACATGGCTCATCCAATTCACTAAGGTATGGTTATTACACCAAATTAACCTTTCTTATCTTGCCTGCATTCTTTGTATATTTGTGAGAACGAAAAGTGGTATAATAAACTCCTTTCAAAATATGTGTATATTTAACTATGAGTAATATATATAATATATACTTTTCACACATATGAAAAATATATTCTATATATCAGTTGTATATGTATGTGCATGGTTGTGGTGTATATGTACGTCTGTGCATTTCTCTGTGTGTGTTTGGTATATCCTAGACTCTGTATTTATTATTTTAATGCCTGATATAAATCATTTGTTTTAGAAATGGTTATTAATTACCTAATTAGAGCAACATGTAGTGGTAAGTAAGATCACTTACCACTACACTCTTCAAGTCCCTACACTCTTCAAGTTTGTATTCTGGTGGAGTAGGTAGAAATGATCAGTATTAGTTTTTGGTGGGGCAGAGAGAAAGATATCCTCAAATGTATGGTGCTTTGACATGCTGAGCACTGTTTAATTCAAGGAAATTTACAGACCTTAGAAGCTGTCTTAAAACCAAGGACTTTCTAATCTTCCCTTGTATCCTCCCCAACACCCCATCCCATCCCACTTTCTCAAGTGGAGGGAAGAACTCTCTCTGAAACTTTCTTTATCTGACTGAGGAAATATACTTCCAAAAGAAATAATTGTCTTAAACCCCCCTCCCTGGGAATTTCATTAAATAATCAGAAAAGATTAATCACCAGCGAAAAAAAGAGACTAAAATTCATCACCACGCCCAGACGGACTTTTCATCTATTTGTCCTTCTAAGGGTGGCTCTGAGAGATTAGTTAAGAGAACTTCTTTGCATTATAAGGTAACCTTTGTTCACAGTGCAGTTCTACCCCTCACCTTCCTGTCAGTCCCATTCAGTTTCCAAAAAGAATCCTTTACTAACTACTGTCTGCTCTTTGACCCCATTTATTTTCTCTTAAAATAATTTACTACCCCTCACAATTGCCCACATCTCTGAGTTCCCTTTTCCCTCTTGAAAAGGGGATTTAAGCCTCAATCATCCAGTCCTTCTTCGAGCCTCAGATTTGTGGGACCCTCATGTACATGTGCATGTTAAAATTTTGTATGCCTTTTCTTCTGCTAATTCGTATATTGTTAGTTTACTTTAGGAGAGTGACTCAATTATTGAAAATTCAAAGGGAAAGTTTAAACTTTCCTATATTTCTTACTGCTACTATAACAGCTACTACAGATTTATTCACTTAAACCAATACAAATATTCTCTTGTAGTTGTGGAGGTCAGAAGCCTAAAGTTAAGGTAGAAATTCCTTTTAGAAGCTGAAAAATGAAACTTACGACTTTATTCTCAAATTACTCCAATTTTTTCCTTCCATCATTGCACCTACTATTATACACTGTAATCCTCCTGCCTTGTTATGACATGGTATGCGCCTGTATAATCCAGGATATTCTGCTTATCTCAAAATCCTTGATCACATTTGCAAAGTCCCTTTCACAATGTGAGGTAATAGGTTCAGCAATTAGGACATGACATATTGGGAGAGAGGGCTATTTACTTTAGTAAGCAAATAAAATTTTAAGATACAAAATACTATCAGGTAAACAATAATATTAAGTGTTACTGATAAAAAATAAACAAGATGAAGAACTATAGAACAGTGGCCAAAAAATATAGTATGATCGGAGACATGAAGAAGGAATATTGAATAAAATCTTGCATAAAGCAAGGGAAAGAAACAGTAGACGATTTGGCAGAAGTGAATTTCAGCAAAGGAAACAGCTGGTGCAGGGGTTCTAATTCAGAAATAAGTTTGGCATGTTCAAGAATCAGCAGGAAGAGCAGATTGAGCAAGGGCAATGGAAAGAGAACAGGTCACTCAGGTTGGTAGAAAACAAACAAACAAAAAAGAGCTTTGTAGGCCATGGTCAAGACAATCATTCATTAGTAACTCTCCATGCTCATGACATGTGCAATCTATCATTTTTCTGGTGCAATTCTGAACTCTGCTTGCTGCTATAACCTTTATCTGCAGAAATGAACCACTGGGCTTGTGAGGGAGACTAACAATGCAGCATGATGTCTAATGTTCTCTACTTTCATATAGCAAAAGACTCTCCTGAAGTGATAATTCCTATGCTTTTGTTAAATTGGCCTGCAGAGAAAGTCATAGTCTATTTATGTGGCTAGAAATGGAGAAAGACTAAAATTATGTAGCATGAGATTATTCTTAGCCAGAAAATAGAAATTTGAGGTAAGTTAATTTTCAGAAAACTGAATTCAGTAGTGACTCAAATTTATGACTTAAAACAAGTCTAACATATTCTATATTTTGTGAAACTGTTTTAGTTTCCTAGACAATGCCAAACTGTGCAGCAGGTGAGAGCTAAAAGCTTAGAGAAAGTTTAGAATTGGTTAATATCCTATTTCAAAACAGACAAAAGGTACAAATGATTTTAGACTTCAGGCATCATCATGCTATATTAATCAACAGCACAATCTAGTCATTTTTTTCTAAATATCTTTACATAGAAAATGCTTCCCCATTACAAACATTTGATTCTAAGACACCATCATCTTTCATCCATCAGTTACTGAAGTCCCTCACTCAGGTTTTCTCACTGACTACACAACCATACTTTTTGACAGCCCAATTTATTTCCCACAGCATAGATCATCTTTTATAAATAAAACCATAATTTTAAAAATACATCATATACTTTTTACCCTTAAATCACTTAGCTCCTTCTTAATAAGGTTGCAATAAAATCATAATTTTTCACATGTCCGGCATTACAGAAACTTATTGTCATTAATACCCTCTTATTACAGTTTCAAATAAACATGCTTTTCTTTCTGTCTGGTGCTGTACCCAAGCTGTTTCTTCTTTTTCAAGGCTGATTATCTTCTGATACCAATTAACAATTGCTAGTCATTAATGATTGATCTCAATGCAAATACCACCTTCTCAAAGAAACCATTTCTAGAAGATGACCCACTGTAATGTGTTTTTATGTCTCTGTATTTCTTCTTCATTGACAATTTCACAACTGCTACCTACAAGATTCTTAATGGCTTGTGTGTTTCTGTATGAAGCATAAGACTGGAAAATCCTTGATCATAAAATACAAATCTGTCATATTTACCCAGTTTCCCTGAGACTTTAAATCCCAGGACAGCCAGAAAGATCTATTTTTACTGAGTAGTGTATTTGCAGTTTCTAGCATGGTACTTTCATACAGCAGACATTAAGGAAATATTTGTTGAATTGATAAATAATAAATGAAAAGGCCCAGTGGGGTGGCTTACACCTATAGTTCCAGCACTTTGGGAGGCCAAGGCAGGGAAATGGCTTGAGCTGAGGAGTTTGAAACCAGCCTGGGCAACATAGCAAAACCCCATCTCTAAAGAAAAATACAAAAAATAATTAGCTGGGCATGGTGACCTGTGCCTGTAGTCTCAGCTACGCTGGAGGTTGAGGTGAGAGGATCACCTGAGCCCAGGAGGTTGAGGCTGCAGTGAGCCATGATCACACCACTACACTCCAGCCTGGGTAACAGAATGAGACCCTGTCTCAAATAAATAAATAAAATAATAAATGAATAAGTGAAAGAAGACAACATGCCTACGCTCTAATACAGTGGATCCTTAAATCCACTGTCTGCACATTGAAAATGAAGTTGGAGGCTATTGGCTGTTTTCGTTATCCTTCCTATTCTCCAGTTTTCATATGAAAGCTCAGGTTTCCGTTCACACAGTTTGTATAGTGTGAAGACCTATATGTAAATATTTACCTGAGATAACCGTTTGTATTAAGAACTGCCTATTATTTGACATGGGTCAAACAAAATGTAAGTTCAAGTAGAGGTTCAACAAAAATGGTGCCAAAGTTGAATATATATTCAATATTCACAATACATATTCACTCACAAATATACCACAAGGTTTTAGATTGCAATTTAAAAGCCTGAAAGAATAAAGAGGCATATAACATGCTTACTAATATACAAGATAAATTGTGGTTGCTTAATTTTGGTTTAACTTTTCACTAAAAAGAAAGAATCATTCACAGACAGAATGATACAGACCGAAATACCTGTTTCAAGTATCCAACTACTTAATAATAAAAAATATGACACATCTAAAAATAAATATTTGGATTTTACTTAAATTGCCTGGAGCATAAAACTTATTTTTTCTATATTATTTTTCTAAAGCATTGGATATGCTTTTCTGCACCAGACACATTAATGAAAGTATGTCAGAGACTGTAAAATTATCCTTTCCATTTTATTTTTTAAGAAATTGCCATGTAGTTCTAAATGTATAGCTTCAGGTAGAATAGTAGTAATATTTTTTTTGTTTGTGGTTTAAACAATTATTTAGTTTTTGAAAAATCTGGTGCCAAGACACAAGATTTGTGTATTTTTTAAAATAATAACCTATTTCGAGTCTGTGTTTAAAAATTATATTTTCCAAGTATTGCATTATTGGAATACTTAAGAGTAATTTAGAGAAAAATGATTTCTAATTTGATACAATTTTTCTTGGTTTCACTATGTGAAAAGAAACAGATATTTCACAAAAGTGGGAACTTTGCCCATTAACTCAAGAAATGTATTTCAATGACACCTCTGTGGTCTTTTCTAGAGATAGAGTCCAAAATTTCCTCATATTTTTAGATTATGCAATTAATAAAAACAACCTCTTTAATTACAGTTTTCTACACATGATAATATAGGATATGCTACATTTTTATAATATATATATATATCATAGTTTCTAGTTTTTACAAAAGTTGTTGTGGGAAGTTTTAATAAGCTGATGGTGTTCTTTTGATTCATATGAAAGTTGATTGCCTTTTCTGTTCCCTCTATTCAGTGTATGGTGTGTATTTTTCTTATATGCCATGGGTACCATTTTCCATTTTTCAAATTGAATGATAATTTTCTGAAAATTGGTTTTATATTTTGGTAAGCAGTACTTATTTGTTGTTGTTTCAAACTGAAGTTTACGAAGAGATCCATCATATTGAGTTTCCTATTGATAATTTAAAATGTTGGCCACTCATATCAGATTGTATGTCATTTTTGTTGAACCTCTACTTGAACTTATATTTTTTCTGTATTTTTTATGTGAGGGTAATTATTCTTGCTTTTTATTTGATATGAAATAGCCTTGTTATTTTACATTTTGAAAATTCAGAGAAGCTTAATTTGATATCAAATAAAGTTTGTATTTGACACAGGAAAAAGCATTCTCTAGTGTACGATTTAAATATATTTGTCCTCATATACAGAAAGTCCTTAATTAATTTACAATCTACATGCCTGATGTTTAAAATTATAACATTTTTTGTGTTTTTAAAAAGATGAACTTTATATTCTACTGTTCTTTCTTGATTGGTAATTTTGGGTGTGATTTCATAAATAGAAATCAGTAGGAGAAAATATTTAATGTATTTTCACTCCTTAAAAAGTTAGAACATAGTTTTCACCTTACAGCAAGGGACAGGAAGTGATGGAGGACTGTGTTAGCCACAAGAAAAATCTAAATACAATGAATCACCTGATCATTACATAATAGGCAATTTCTATTATATTTCCCTTTCCTAGGTTCTGTTGTTGTTCGAACCCATAGTTCTTTGAAGTTTTCTGTGAATTTGCATAACCAAATAAGAATGCATTTTTACTCTGAGTAGAGCTTACTACCTCTAAGCATTGCATTCTGATTCTTGAAATCACTTGGATGGAAAGAAGTGAGAAGGTATTCTTCAAGTGGGATGGTTTAGCTAAATTGTCCATTTATTAGGAATAAATGAGAAAAATACATCTTTAAATAAAGAATCTACTTTATTAGCAATTTTTAAATATGTGACATATTGTTACTAACCATAGTCACCATGATGTACAACAGATATCTTAAGCTTATTCCTCCTGTCTAATTGAAATTTTGTGTTGATTGACCAATGTCTCCCCAGTCTCCTACCCTCCAACCTCTGGTAACCACCATTTTACTGTCTCTGAGTTAGATTCCACATACAAGTGAGATCATGCTGTATTCGTCTTTCTGTGCCTGGTTTGTTTCACTTACCATGCTGGTTTTCAAGCTCATCCATGTTATACGTTAAATGACAGGATTTCTTTTTCTTAGGCTAAATAGTACTCCATTGTGTATATATATCTTTATCTATTCATCCATTGACGGACACTTAGGTTGTTTTCATACCTTGACTATCATAAATCATACCGTAATGAATATGGGAGTGCAGTGCAGCCATCTGTTTAACTTAATACCCTTTCCTTTAGATATATAGCCAGTAGTGGGATCCATAGTGGCTGTACTAATTTACATTTTCCCACCAACGTTGTACAAGGGTTCCCTCATCTTTGCATCCTCACCAACACTTAATTATTGTCTTTTTAATAGTAGCCACTCAAACAGGTGTCAGAGGATATCTTATTGTGGTGTTACTTTGGATTTCCCTAATGATTAGCGATGTTGCACTTTTTCTCATATACCTCTTGGACTTTTGTGTGTCTTCTTTTGAAAAATTTCTATTCAGGTTCTTTGTCCTTTTTTTTTCTTTCTTTCCTTCTTTTTTGACAGTCTCACACCATCACTCAGACTGGAGTGCAGTGGTGCGATCTTGGTGCAACCTCCAATCCTAGGTTCAAGTGATTCTCCTGCCTCAGCCTCTCGAGTAGCTGGGACTACAGACATGCATTGCCATACCCAGCTAATTTTTGTATTTTTAGTAAAGATGGGATTTTGCGATGTTGGCCAGGCTGGTCTCGAACTCTTGGCCTCAAGTGATCCACCTGCCTCAGCCTCCCAAAGTACTGGGATTACAGGCATGAGCCATCATGCCCAGCCTTTTGCCCATTTTTTAATTGAGCTATTTGTTTTCTTAGTATTGAGTTGTTTGAATTGCTTATATATTTTGGATATTAATCACTTATCAAATGTATGGTTTACAAATATTTTCTCCCATTCTATAGGTGATTTCTTCACTCTAATTAATGGTTTCCTTTGCTGTACAGGAGCCTTTTTAGTTTGATACCATCCCATGTGTCTATTTTTACTCTTGTTGACTGTACTTTCACTTTTATATACCAAAAACCATTACTCAGACTGATATGAAGATTTTTCCCTATGTTTTCTTTTAGTATGTTTACAGTTTCAGGTTTTACATTGAATTTTTTTTTTTTTTTTTTTTTTTTTTGAGATGGAGTCTCGCCCAGGCTGGAGTGCAGTGGCGCAGTTTCGGCTCACTGCAAGCACCGCCTTCTGGGTTCACGCCATTCTCCTGCCTCAGCCTCCCCAGTAGCTGGGACTACAGGCGCCCAAATCTTTAATATATTTTGAGTTTTTGTTTGTTTGTTTTTTTAATTTGGTGTGAGATGAGGGCCTAGCATTGCTTGAGGCAGACTTTCATCCTCACGTGATGCATTAAATATCCATGTTTTCCTTTTAAGGCTTATGCTGCTCTAAACTTCCCGGGTTGCATGAAGTGTGAACTATGTCTCTCCTGTCTATTCTGAGACAGGACAGTAATTCTGAATAGATTCCTGAGTGAAGCTGCTCTTGGTGCTGCAGCAGCCTGTGCGCTTGGGACACTAGTCAGAAATAACACCTTTGTAGTACTTTATTTGGAAAACCAAAACCCTATCGCTGGCCTAAACTTCTGAATTTTCTAAGCCTTGAACAAGTTGTACTTCTTCAGTAGAAGCAGAAATATATTTTTCTGCCTCATCATTTTTGGTAGCAATGTAATGGTCCTCTGGCTTTTTTTAAATTTCTTTTGTTGCTTCTCTAGTTCCAGTCAGGCTCTGCTTTTTTTTTTTTTTTTTTTTTTTTACATTTGTAACTTGATTTTTCAGTTTGTCTCTTTGATTTGCTACTGTGTGCTAAATATCTACTCTTTGCCAGATCTTTCTTCTGTTTCATACTTACCTTTCTAAAGCATTTTTCCACAATGCCTTATATGTTCCCCCATATTTAGAGACAATAAATCAAGTAATTCTGGGTTTTCCCAGAATAATACATTAAATGAGTCAAATCTTGAGATACCATGTTTGCTCACATTATACACCTCATTCAGTTGTGTAATTCCACATGGAACGATTCTGTCAGCAGAATAACATCTTACCCAGGCTGAAAATGAAGGTATTAGAGTCCTCCTCCTTTTATCCCTTTTATAGTAATTCACTTTCTCAAACTGGTCCTTACAGTCCTAAATGCATTCCTTGAGGAAAATGACATGTCTATATTCTTATTTATAATAATTATTATTTTTAAAATTAATATAATGCTGTTAGACTCAGCATCCACAGATTCATTTTGCCAATAGAAAAGGGTTAGCTGGGTGCCAAGCATGTCTAATATGGAGGCTCCATCTCCCCCTTTTTCTGTTAGCACGTGTACAGTAATAAAGAAACGGGCACATGGTGCAGCTTAGGCAGAGAAGCCACCTGCATAATAAAAGATGAGGGTGGGGGCTACCAGAGATTTGCACCCTATGCAAATGGCACACCTGCTCCAACCAGTCTTTCATGCCCTATGTAAATCAGACACTGCCTCCTCACAATCTTATCTATAATACCCCTTGCATTTCACCACGGATCCAGCAGACCATTTTTCTGGGACTCCTCTCTGCGGCAGAGAGCTATTCTCTATCTTTCACCTCTTAAACTTCTGCTGTCAACCTTACTCTTTGTGGATCTGTGTCCTCATTCTCTGTGGCCAGGAGACAAGAGTGTTACTCCGGATGACGAGGCCATTCACCATTTTTATGGCTCATCTTAAAGATGAATTATGTCTTGGGGCAAGGATAATATTCAAAATATTTGTCAATCAAGTCCAACAGAGCTTAAAGTTAAAAAAAGTATAAGATAATAATAATAAAAAAACCCAACATATGTATCAACTAGTTTGGCACAGACCAATCACAAATGTAAGCTAGAAGTTAAAACAAGGCCTGAAAGTCTCTTGCTATGGCTGGTGTTCTTTTTAATTGCTAGGTTTTATGAAAAATACCCCTCTAAAGAAGGGTCTGAGCTATCCTGGAAACCAGAGGTGAAGGCCCTCAGGATAGTCAAGGAAGCAGGCATCTATTGATTGGCACAAACAATTATTTTCAATAAGTGGTACAACAATACCAGTACATTCTCCCTGAGTATTAGCCCTAGCTTGTTGAATCAGCTGTTAACATTTATATTTTTCTAGTCTATCACCCAACATCGTAAATATCTCCCAGAAACTGATTTTATCTTTGAAATCCTTAATTTTCTCCAAGTTTTAAGGTGAAAGTGATTTATTCCTCATCTAAAACATCCTAGTTTTTTTCTATTTGCCTGTTGTCATTATCCTTTCACTCCCTGGACCATCCTAATTCCCAAAACTAAAATATCGTGCATATAAGTTTGATATAGTAAATTGTGTGTGTGTTACGGGAGGCAAAGAAGTGGCCATATTGTGGTAATCTCCTTAAATATACTCTTCATTTTGTGCAAGTTGCATTTCCAACACAACAGAATTGAAAGGAGCAAATAGTCTGTCACCAATTATGAAATCATGTTTTTAATTTAAATGCTCCCTAAGAACGTATTACTATTTTGTAAACCAAATCAAACTTATTTTCTTTTGTCAAGTGATTTATAGACGTGACTGAGAAATAGGATAAATACAAATAATTTATCTCAACAGTAGCGTAGCAGAAAAAAAAAAAAAAGTGTTGTGTATAGGGACCCCTGAAGTTCTAATAGGATTCTTAAATAGAAAGGTAACGCTAGCTTCTTCTAGTAATCTCATCACCATCTCAGTCTTACCTGTTTAGTTCAGATTCTGCTGGTGTCCTTCCTGTCTTCCTTGCCTTTTAGAAAACAACTCAATGCCCAATGAAAGTAACACTTGCCTGTGGTGCCATCCACGAGCTGCTCTAAGCTATCATGTTTAAGGCTTTTCATGGCCTAAATTCATTAAACACCAAGTCACTAAATCTTACGGTTTTGCCACACCAGAAAAAAGGCTTGAACTTTCCACATCTTTCTTTGATCCTCAATGCCTCCTCAAAGTTTTCCAAATTAAGTGATAGTGTTTGAAGACCATAGTTTCTTCTTGTATTTTCCCTCTGAAACCACACAAAAGAAATAGGTGCAATAGTCAGACAGATGGTGATCACATATCAGCTTTATTTCTGATACTGCCAGAGTAGGTTTCCTACTGAGTCACACTCTTAATTAAAATCACCTACCCAAAACCTCAGGTCTTTTCTCATGAGGAGCAGAGTTTGCCTACTGGTTTTACTGAGGCGTGAAGAGATACACTTGTGCCTGATTCAGGGAGAGAAGCCTGAGAGAAGATAAGAAGACTTCAAGTCACACATATTTAGGTCATTTTACCCAAATCCCCACTCAAATAAGTAGGTCCTCCTCCTGGTGGACGAACAAATGAAGCAGAACAGGAAAAGAGCTGAAATTACTTTCCTCCAATGTTTCCTCCTATAAGTGGAGCAGAATTTTGCACAAGCAAACAAGAGGAAAAAGGTATTGTGGCGTTTTATTTCAGTCGTTTCTGGCACATGCAGAGTGTTATAAACAAACTTTAGTGTCTGAAGAATGAAGAATAGATCAGTGAGGCATGTGCATTGGGTAAAGAATGGGGAATTGTACAGACGACATTGAAAAGTAGGTAGGATTTTATTTGGAAACTAAGAAATTCAAAATCTCCAGGCAACAAAGGCTGAAATTTTGGTAAAAAAATTGTAATTAATTTGTATGTTGTAATAAGTGTGTACAAATTTATTGGAATACATTGGTGATAAACCTATACTTTAAAAATTCAAAACTAAAAAGAACCTATACTTTAAAAATTCAAAACTAAAAAGAAATTTATGGAAGTTTGAACTAAAACAAGAAAAAATTATGGGTATGTAAAACAGTTTAAAAAACTGTAACAAGAAGTAGAATTTAAATCTCCACAAACTGGAGACAAATTCCATCCTTGTCCTCTTGGAGGAGAAAATTGACCCAAGTATATCTCCTGGGAACTAGAATAATTTTATTTCCAAACTTTGATACTAACCTTCCTGGTGATCTGGACCATACCCTCTATTTTAGGGCTACAGTTAATGAGGAGGGCTCCCATTGAAGAGGAAATTGTGTACACAGAGTATATTAGGTAGGAGAGCAAAGCCTTGAAGGTTCCACTCTTTCTAGAGAAGCAATGGGAAACTTTCAGACAACTGCAAAGGGGAAGCCCACAAAGATAGTGATAAGAAAGACTGTAACCTCAGCTCCTCACCTCTTTCAACATGCGGGCCTCCCTCAGACACCTGTACACAAGCGCCACTTTTCATGGAGCCTCTTGGGTGCTCACTGACCAGAGACTGGGAAGGCTTTCAATGTTGACTCCATCATCTCTGTGACTTTACACTGGGCTGTCAAAACCCTACCGGCCTCCTCCCCTCTGCCCTCTGGAATGTACTCCTAGCCAGTGGAAACTCATTTTTTTCCTCAAGGAAATATCACCTAGAACTTTCTCTATCCCTTTTTAATAAAACCAACTCAATTCAGTTTATTGAATAATCTTTTGACTGGTTTTTCAAGGTATTGTTTTGGGGTATATTAAAGCCTTTTAAAAATTTATTCCCCAATTTTTGAATTCATAACTATGGTTTCAGGAGCTTAATTTGGAATTCAAATGCTGAAGTTTTACATTTATTATCTTCGCATCTCTGCTATAAAATCCTAATTTTTCTGAAGTTAATGGATGCTTTGAGCTGAAGAAAGAACAGAAAAAAGAAATGTCAAAGAGAAAGTATGTGAATATGTTGTAAGATGATATCTCACTATACATTGCACTAATTAAGGCAAAGAATGGTGTAGGCAGTAACAGCATGACAAGTCACTAAGGACTGGACATAGGAATTCTTCAGAGTAGAGTTGGCAGGAATTTGAAACTTAGAGAGTGAGGGAAGAAACCACATTATAATTGTTTGTGGTGTGTGTAGGTTAAAAAAGTGAGAGGATAAAGAAGATTTTGTTAGGTTGTTTTTCTTTCTGTATGTTTGCTGTTGCTTTTACTAGGGGAAGCTTGAGTATGGTGTCTGTGAGGATCGAGAAGTCAGCACAGTGATAGGGTAACTGAGGTAGCAATGTGAGAGCAGGTAAATTGCCTTGCTTTCATAGGGGGATGGTTAGGCCTAGACAAAATGGAAAATGTGTAATATTGTGCACAAGAGGTAGCCTGCAAATGTGGTAAACACTGTGCTAGGCCACTTAAGACAGAAGTATTTTGCTGAGACATGAGAAAGGTATAATGCTGAAGTGCCCTGATTCGAGAAACCGAGTGTCTGAGTTCAAATCCTGCCACCTCCAGTTACTAGCTTTGTGGTCTTGGAAAGTTATTTTAACCTTTCTATGCTTTGAGTGATAGCACATATTTCCTTTTTCAATTCTGTATTCTATTTGGCATTATGAAACTTGGGACTTTGGGGACGTTCTCCTCTTCCCATGGTTTTACTCCGTGTCCCTAAATCGCATTATTTTAAGGATGGTATCAGAAAAGTAAGTGAATTCTGAGCCACTTTCAGAGTTTAGGGAACCATGAATTGCCTCTATTTTTTTCTTCTTGTGTGTATAGATGTGACAGTGTCTTGGAGATACTCTTCATTGCTTGTGGTTTGAAGTTATGGTTTATTTTCTTATTTCTCTGAACATGAACTTTGTGTTATTCCTGTTTCAGGCAGTGTTTAAAAGACAAATTAGTGTAAAAATACTTTTTATTGCAGACTTCAGTCTTATTTCAATTCACTTCAGTGTGTCACTATATACAAACATTTATGTAAATTCTCCTTGTGAAGTAGAAGGAAATTTTAACACCTAGGTCATAGTCCCAGCCCCTGTACTTATTATCCTTGTGATCTTTGATAAGTAACTTATAACCATTTATTTGTCTCCTCTGTAGCAGTAAAATGTAGATTTTTTTTTTAAGAAAAGAAAAATGCTTGTTTTTTCTTACTCCCAATATGAACTGTTTTTTAAAATGAAAGTGCTACACATATAAAATTTTGGTTGCTGGCATATGTCATATATGTTTGGATTTTCATGCATTAAATTTCTTTAAAGTAGGACACAGAAATCTGATTTAATCTTATTTAAATTTTAGGAATATTTATCTTGTTATAGCACATAGACATTGACAAAGATGTATCACATATATATCTTTAAACTTTGCAATAATTTTGGGAGGTAGGTATTACTAGCTCTGACTCCTCATGTTTTAAATATGTAAATCATGGGCCTATGGTTCACATCTCCAAATGTAAGGACCAGTCTTGCCCTAAGATTGATCTATTTGTACTTTTAATATATATGAAGTAAAATGTGATTTATGTTTTGCTTATGAACAAATTAGAAAATATAGGTATCTAATAATGTTTGATTTTTTTTTTTTTTCCTTTTAGATACAGTGTCACTCTATCTCCCAGGATCAATGACAGTGGCACCATTCTAGCTCACTGCAGCCTCTGTCTTTTGGGCTCAAAAGATTCTCGCAGCTCAGACTCCCAGTAGCTGGGACTACAGGCACACGTCACCACACCTGGATAATATTTTAGTTTAATTTTTTTGGAGCGACAGGGGACTTGCTATTTTACTCAGGCTGGTCTTGAAGTCCTGGCTTCAAGCAAATTCTCCTGCCTTGGCCTCCCAAATTGCTGGGGTTACAGGCATGAGCCACCATACCTGGCTCTGTTTAGTTCTTAATTTGAAAATATGTTGGCCAGATAATCATCTAGTAGCAATTAGTACTCACTGAAAATCCTCTCAGAAAGTAAATTAATACACTAAAAATGAGTGCATTCTAGTGCCTTTTAAATACAAGGAATCAAGGAAAAGGAGAAAGACTGTCTGAGGCACAGTTTTTAAAGATACAAAAAGAATGTGGTCTGCAAAATAGAGGACTTGGTCAGAGAAATGGATCTTAGAGAATCTGGAGTAGTATGGGACAATAGAAATGAAGGTTCTAGAATCTCTGAAGATCTCATTAAATTTTCTTTAAAATAATTAATTTGTATATTTAACTGACATTAATTTTTATGAATCCCCTTCATATCTAAGCTTTTAAACATGATAATAGCTATTTATACCACTGAAAATACTGCTTTAGAAGCAAAACAAGAGTGTTGTCTCATTTCGAATAAGAGTTACAGATACTAGAGTTCATATTAAAGTAATTATTGTTGAAAAGTAACAAAGCTAATTTGTGTTACTTGAAGAGCTCCTTTTATTAGATTAGTTTTTGAAATGTTTCTATTATAAAATTTAGAATAACAAGTATAAATATATTTGTATGTACATATAGGTATATATTTACATATGCATATAATATATATTTTAATATTTAAATATATAAATACAAATATATATATCAAACTTTTAGTGACTACCTTGCAACTATCTTAGGCTATCTTAAAATAATGAGATTGCACATGCAAAGAACAAATTTCTTT
The DNA here is from genome assembly GCF_000951045.1 of Mandrillus leucophaeus. Classification (NCBI taxonomy): domain Eukaryota; kingdom Metazoa; phylum Chordata; class Mammalia; order Primates; family Cercopithecidae; genus Mandrillus; species Mandrillus leucophaeus. The sequence goes on from NW_012099210.1 coordinate 6,650,676, forward strand.
CTTTACATATTCAAGTTTCTCTATTCACTAACTTTCAATTAATTAGAAAAACTAAGAGACAAAATGTAGTCAATTTGAATATCAAGACTATGTCAGCTGTTGCTATATAGTTTCACCTTGGGTTTATGAAGAAATCTTATAAACAGCCTTTTAGACCCTAATCATTTTTAAACTGGGGAAGCTTCTCTATATAAAAAATGATGGAATTATGGCTGATTTCTGTTTTATTTTGGGCTTTTACAATATTTCCTTTACAAATCACTACTTACATAATTAAAACTCAGCTAGGATATTTACATGTCGTTCAGATTAAGGGTTGAAATAAATTTCTAAATTCATTTCCTTATGTCCATATGATCTAATAAATATCAATTTATTTGCCTATTAATTAATTTTGCCAGCAAGTATTTTCATTTTTAATTTATATTTTTAATTATTTCAGTGCACAGATTTGAACCCTTTATCACAAACGTTTATTTGAAAATTAGCCTTAAGAATTAGACAGAACACATAGTTATAATTTTTCAGTTTACTAATTGCCTTAATATTTTCTATTTGTCCTCAATATGAGTGATAAACTTTTATTAAATCACTGATTAAACTTAAGACATGTTAGCATAGGAAAATCTATTCAATTATGGAAAAGTGAAATAAAACTAAATGTTATTGTGGTATTACTGCCCCTCTTTCTACTTTCCTTTTGTATTAGTCTGTTCTCACACTGCTATGAAGAACTGCCTGGGGACTGGGTAACTTCTAATGGAAAGGGGTTTCATTGACTCACAGTTCTGCAGGGCTAGGGAAGCACCAGGAAAATTACCATCATGGCAGAAGGGGAAGCAAACATGTCCTTCTTCACATAGTGGCAGAAAGGAGAAGTGCTGAGAAAAAGGGGAAGAACCCCTTAAAAGACCATAAAAATCTCGTGAGAACTCACTATCATCAGGACAGTATGGAAGTAACTGCACCCAGGATTCAGTTACTTCCCACTGGGTCCCACTCATGACACGTGGGGATTTTGGGAACTACAATTCAAGATGAGATTTGGATGGGGACACAGCTAAACAGTATCACCTTATAATAGAAAAAGTCTCTCCTTATATATGTTGAAATTGTGATTCTTTCTGCTTTATTTCTGCAATTGGGGTCCATAACCCCTATGTAATTCAAATTAATGAAAAGTAGGAAAATTCAATTTTTCCAAAGACATAGTGATGTGAGAGTAGATTTCAAAGCACTCTGTCAGAGGAGTCAGTATCATAGGTGTCAGGCATAGCAGCTTAGTTTTATCAAAGCAACACTTGCCATATGCCTTAGTGTGTAAATTTGAATTCTACTCTTCTTAATTTTTTTGCTATTATATAAAATTTGACACACTTTTGTAATTTCATAAATACTATTTGCAGGAAGAGTTTATACTTGGTTGTGTTTATAGATACTCATTAGGAGCACTAATTTGATTCACAGAGGTCAAATAATTTATATAGCAATCCAATAACATTTTTCTTCTATCTAAGAACATATGACTATTTCATTCTCTAACACTACTTAATTACATTAGGACACACTGGTTTTTGCTGTTTAATAAGTGTTTAATTAGTTCTATATAATTTATAAATAAATAAGCATCATCATTACTCAAGTAGCAATGCATTAAAGAATTTCTATTGAAGTGATAGAGATATTTCTATTAAAAATTTGAAAATGTAACTTAAAATAAAATAAAGTACTTGAACTTAATGATTTACAAAGTAAAAAATATTATAATCACTTTTGAAATGCCAAATGAATATATTATATTTGGAAACATTTCTTACGTTTATAAATTATGTAAGACTATTTCTAGCCTTTGTAAAAACTGCAGCCATATTGTACCACAGATGATTTCCTACTTAACAGACTTCTGGTCACATATTTATCAAATTCCTAGCAACCAATTTATTAATATACTGGAATTTGTCACTGATCAAACTGCCTGATTAAAAAAAAGTAATAAAATATAATAAGGCTCTTGCATAGTTTTACTATAGGCATCAGTGTCATCATATGATAGACTACATGGAAAGAAAGACATCATACAATCACGTAGGCATTCATTTCATATCCATGGCAAATTTAAGCCACTAGCCAGAAACTGTTTTAACTTTGACCACAGTAGCAAAGAAGATGGTGAGTTTCTACTCTCACTCCTAACAAAAGGAGAGTCATTTTTAAAGTAGAAAATAAAATTAATAAAATAAAAACGAGTTGCTGTTTTGACTCCATAGCCTAAACTTATGATTCAAACACCAATTTACATTATTATATTTACATTTAAATTGTTGTAGTGGGTATTTGGTGATAGGATGTTACAAATTCTACAAAGTATTATAGTGATTTTTAAAAATCTAAAGTTAATGTATTTAAAAATAATGAAAGCAATAGTTTATTTTATGCCTTTTAGTTTATTTTTATTTGTTTTAGAGACAGAAATTGCTCTGACACCAGGCTGAAGTGGAGTGTCATGATCATAGCTCACTGCAGCCTTGAACTTCTGGGTCTAAGTGATCCTCTTGCCTCAGCCTCCCCTAGTAGCTGGCACCACAGGCAAATTTTACCATGCCTGATTAAGCAATATTTTATATATTTAGCCAAATGTGGACATTTTAAGCATTCTAAGAACTAAAGAAGGAAGCTGGTTATTAATAGCCTCCCTCAGTTATTACACTACAATTTGAAAAGGTATTGAAATTGTTTGAGTCTCAATGTATTCATCTACAAAGTTGTAACGCTAATCTTCATGACTTCTAAGCTTCTATAATTAGTTTATTTTTAATATTAATGAATTAATTCAAATTCATTACATAAAAAATGAAAACTAACAGAAAATAGAAAAATCAAATAATTTTAAAATTGAAAGATAGAATAATTATATTTAAATCTTATTTTAGTGAAAATATAAAATATTAAGAAATAAGTGGAATAATCAACAATCTAATCTAAAATATTAGAATAAAAAGGAGAAGTGACAATATAAAAGTTAATCTTTAAAATTTAATAAATATATCTCTGTGAAAATGTTTAGTTCTGCTAGAAGTAACAATTTAAAGAAAGATAGGAACTTTCGTAATTGCCTTATGATGCAGGAGAAAAACTGAATAGATAGAAAAAAATTGTCAGTAACGTCTGAGATCTGATATAGGTTAATATTTAAACAAAACTGAAATGTTTGACACCCTCAAGGAACAGATAATTATTATATTTAAACTCTTGCACTATAAGTAATTTCCCAACTCAGTATATTAAACAAAGAAAATCGAAAATCTCAAAATTACTTAGATGCCTCCTTATTCAGAGAAAACCTTTATTCTGCCACTCCTGCAACACTGGGGTCATGTTCCTGATTTGGCCAAGGATATTTGAACAGAATTGCTGTCCATTTTTTCATGTTTGCCAAAACTTACTTGCACAATTACCCATGCTGTGCTATTCTCTTGTGGGTCAAACATGAAGGCCAAATTTTAAAAAGAAAAACACTGCAAAGTAGAAGGAATTTGATCCCATGAGTTTGGAAGGAGATGCTCAGTAGAGTTTTTGAAACAGGACCACCTGCATATTCACTTTGTTTAGCAAGATTAAGTCCTCAATATTCTTGAACCATTATTTTAAAGCAGCTAGTATGATTTAATCTGATAATAAAACCATAACCCAAAATTATGGTCAAGAAACATACCAACTTATAAAATCTATAGATTAATCTCTAGAATGATGATAGATATGATTTTTTTCTAAATAAACTAACAGCAAATAAAATGCAGACTTTTTGAAAATAACAATATATGATAAAAAGTAAGATATCGTTCTGGAATATAAGATAATTCTGTTGTAAAACCAATTAATACAAGGAAAAGTGGTTGATTCAGAAAGAGTACAAATACCAATAAAGACATGAAAAAAATTTTCAGTGACTTCTTACATATTAAGAAAAAACCCAAATAGATCAGTTAAATGCCATTTAAAAATTGGACAATAATAATTTTGGGGATATTAATGTTGGTATATTCTTGTCCATAATTGGTGGCTGTGAAAAAGTTCATAAGTTTTCAACAGGGAAAAGTGCACCAAAAGTTGTAAAATATGCATTCTCTTCAATTCTGAAGTGCCATATGCGAAAATTACCTTCAGACAATAATGATTTCTGCATAGTATTGATGAAGATGTTAATTGTAGCATTATGTAATGGAGAAAACATATATTCAATAAGGTTAGTGAGCTAGATATTGCACCTATGCTCTAAAATATTTTGACATTTAAAAAATATTGTAGAAAATGCTTGATTATATGGAAAACTATTTATAATAAAAATTTAGTGGAAAAACCAAGCTATAATACAATGCTTGAGAATATATTCTTTCTTTGTGAGAATAAGAAATGAACTTATACCAATTCAGAAAAACACTCTAGAAAAATATAAACTACAGGGTTTGTTAGCTTATGCTATTTGTCATTTTTTAATGATTGATATTTGCAATGTACTTATAATGAATATCCTTTCATTATGTCACTTGAAATTTCTTACAATGCTGATGAAGATGAGATTCATAACAACTTAGACATAAATACAAATCTGAAATAGAAACATCTTGCAAGTGTTTTATTTTGGAATACTTCTCATAAGGGTCTTGAAACAAGGGCAATGTTGAGAATACTCAATATCTCTAACAGGCTAAAATTTAACACTGTTGAGATCTGTGAGTAAATTCTTGACATAAATGTCAACAAACTGCCAACAAACATGAAATGGCCAACAAACATGAAAAAATGCCCAACATCACTAATTGATGTGGTTTGGCTTTGTGTCCCCACCCAAATCTCATCTTGTAGCTCCATAAATCCCATGTGTTGTGGGAGGGACCCAGTGGGAGATGACTGAATCATGGGGACAGATTTTTCCTGTGTTGTTCTCATGATAGTGAATGGATTTTAAGAGATCTGATGGTTTTCTTTTTCTTTTTTGTTTTTTATACTTTATGTTCTAAGGTACATGTGCACAACCTGAAAATTTGTTACATATGTATACATGTGCCATGTTGGTGTGCTGCACCCATTAACTTGCCATTTACATTAGGTATATCTCCTAATGCTATCCTTCCCCCAT
>NW_012099210.1:6657027-6668359 GCF_000951045.1 Mandrillus leucophaeus
AACAAAGCTGGAGGCATCACGCTACCTGACTTCAAACTATACTACAAGGCTACAGTAACCAAAACAGCATGGTACTGGTACCAAAACAGAGATATTGACCAATGGAACAGAACAGAGCCCTCAGAAATAATACAATACATCTACAACTATCTGATCTTTGACAAACCTGACAGAAACAAGAAATGGGGAAAGGATTCCCTATTTTATAAATGGTGCTGGGAAAACTGGCTAGCCATAAGTAGAAAACTGAAACTGGCTCCCTTCCTTACACCTTATACACAAATTAATTCAAGATGGATTCGAGACTTAAATGTTAGACCTAAAACCATAAAAACCCTAAATCTGTTGGTTTTAAAAGTCGGAGTTTCTCTGCACAAGCTCTCTCTTTGCCTGCTGCCATCCACGTATGATGTGACTTGTAACTCTTGGCCTTCTGCAATGATTTTGAGGCCTCCCCAGCCATGTGGAACTGTAAGTCCAATCAACCTCTTTATTTTGTAAAATACCCAGTCTTGGGTATGTGTTTATCAGCAGCATGAAAATGGACTAATACACTAATGATTAGGGAAATGCAAATCAAAACTACAATGCAATACCACCTTACTCCAGCAAGAATGGCTATAATAAAAAAATTTAAAAAAATAGGTGCTGATATGGCAGCAGTGAAAAGGTAACACTTTTACACTGTTGTTGAGAATGGCCTCTAGTATAACCACTATGGAAAACAGTTTGGGGATTCTTTAAAGAACTAAAAGTAGAGCTACCATTTGATCCAACAATCTCACTACTAGGTATCTACCCAGAACAAAAGAAGTCATTATACTCAAAAGATACTTGTACATGAATGTTTATAGCAGCACAATTCACAACTGCAAAAATGTGGAACCAACCCAAATGCTCATCAATCAATAAGTAGATAAAGAAACTGTGGTATGTGTGTGATATATATATCCATCATCTATGTATATCTATATATATCCATCATATATATATTGTGTGTATATGTGTATATATACATACATATACACACACACACACACACACACATATATGGAATACTACTCAGCCATAAAAAAGGAATGAGTTAATGACATTTGCAGCAACCTGGATGGGACTGGATACTCTTATTCTAAGTGAAGTAACTCAGGCATAGAAAAGCAAACATCATTTGTTCTCACTCATAATTGGGGGCTAAGCTATGAGGATGCAAAGGCATGCAAATGACACAGTGGACTTTGGGCACTCAGTGGGAAAGGGTGGGAAAGGAGTGAGGGATAAAATACTACAAATCATGTTCAGTGTATTCTGTCCAGGTGATGGGTGCACCAAAATCTCACAAATTACCACTAAAGAACTTCCTCACGTAACCAAATACCACTTGTTCCCCCAAAACCTAACAACATTCTAAAAAAAAAAAAAAAAATTCTCTTTTACCTATGAGTGTCCAGCTTTACCTAATTTTCTCTGACGTTGGAGGCCTATTCGTTTATTACAATTTTGAAAGAAGAGTATACTCAGACAAATTCAAGGCAAAGTATATGGTGAGAGAAAAAGGCATACAGAATTTAGATAGAAAGGTAATGACATTTTGTTTTTCAAAAATCTTGATGCCAGCAGCATAAAAAGCTGTGGAAAGATAATTTGTTTTTTTGTGGGCACCAAGAATGGTCATTTGGGTTCATTCACAATAATACACATGAATTGAATATTTACACTTGAAGAATGCTACTTTTATCCTAATAATACCATTAAAATGTGTCCTCATGGTACATTTTCTATATTTTATTCCTGAATACAACTTTACATCATAAAATATTACACAATATTAAGGTAATAAATGTTCACTTACTTAAAATGGTATATTCTGTTCAGTGAAAAGTAAAAACTAATCCATATTTATGCATAAAAATATAAATACAGAGAAGAGGTTGGGCCTTAAAGCTATTAATGGAATGTGTAAATATAACTAATGGTCTGTTAGAATAATGTTGGAAATGATCATATTAAGTGATCATATGCAAAGCAGACTGCATTCCACAGAGCTTGGACATTCCTCAGATGTGCTTTAGATACCCATTGTGTTAAGGGCTCTCTAAACCTTAAACCCAGTTTAGCCAAAGAAGTCCTACAATTGCAAATTATAGAGAAAATCTGTTCCCTTTACTCAACCTCTAGTTTTAGATTTTCTTGGTAGAAAGAATTTCAAAGTCAAAAATGCTTGAAACAATTTACTGCTACATAATATTAAAAATCTACTGCTACATAATACATTATCTTTCAACTAATGTGTTTAATGGGAAGATATGCATTGAACCTAATTTTTATTGATCATGACTTTACTAAATAATCTCATTTATAGGAGATCTATATTTCAAAAAGGTTTTATTGTGGTTGATATGTCACATTAAAGCATTTGCTACGTGTATTTCCTATAAGTGTTGTGATCTCCTATTTCTTCAAACTCAAAGTAACATATAAGTAGCCATTCAAGCCTGCTTTGTCAAAATAAAACATACCTATGATACTGTTAAACAGTGTTAAATAAAGTAATCCTGTTAGTATTTTCAAAATTACAAATATATTTCACTAGTATAAAGAATGCTTTTATATTTGTGTCCGAGCTTTAAAATTGCTACATTAAACCAATTAATCTAGAATAGTTTTGTTCCTGGGATCTCAGAAACTAAACTTCCTTTTTTATTATCCATAAAAGAAGCCCGATCTTATCGTTATCTTTTTGATATGACTCACAACTTACAATATTTTTAATGTTTAATCCATATGGAACTTATTTTGATGTATGGCGTGAGATAGAAATCTATATTTATTATTTTTAATGGATTGCTAATTGTCTTATATATTAAAAATCAATTTTTTACGCATTCAAATTACCATTGTATCATATGTTGACTCTAATGACTTACAAATGCAACCAAGTATTGAAAAGAATGTGTTTCAGAAGCTTAGATATTGATATTGATTGCCAATTTCCATTCTGCATTAGATGACAGATGGAGTCATAAGCATTTAGCTAATCAGAAAATCTGGCCCAGATGAAGCCAACCAGGGGGAATATTTAAAGAGAGAAGTGCAGCCATGGAATGCCAATGAGTGAGGATATTTAAGAGATTTGAGAGCAGGTGAAAGAAAGAAAAAAAATGTAGAGTAGCAGTTCTCCATAGTCCAATAGTAATGTGCATTCTGGACAGCAAATAGACACAAGGAAATATGCTTTAAAAAGTCCAAGTTTGGTAAAAATCGTGTCCTTTTCTTTAGTGACAAAGATGTAAGTAACCTTGGCTATAATAGTTTCAGAGGAGTTGTGGACCAAAAGCCCAAGACTCAAAATGCTGCTTTTGTAGTATTGCAGAACACTGGCATCTAGAAACTGGCAATCTGATATTTTTTCCACAAGATTTATAAACAAATTAAGGGCTGGACTGGCACTGAAGTTAATTGTCCACAGATAAACAAACAAACAAAAAAGAGAAATGTAAAGTCGCAAAAATCAAGGAAACAACTCTTTGTTTCTATTGTACTTTAGAGAGGTTTTAGTGGTGGACAAGGGAAAATTCTGCATATTTCGTGTTTGACACAATTCCTAGTACTGTAGCTATTCATGTGAAAAATATTTATACATACTTATTTCAAATGCTAACATGTTAATTGTTTCTCCATGGGTAAAATGATTTTATTCTTGATTTGGGGGCAAATTTCCGTCTTTAAAGTTTGTTTGAATAGTAGGATCTATTTAGTTCCCAGTTTCCAGGAGTGCGTGTACGTGTGTGTGTGATTTGTTCCTATCATGGATACATATATATACACACATATGTGTGTGTATATATATATACACATATATGCATATATGTGTGTGTGTATATACATACACATATGTGTGTGTGTATGTGTGTGTGTGTGTGTGTTTCATGGCTTCTTCTTGCCATTGTAACACCTGAGTAAAGTTCCAAACTTTTTCAGCATTCTTAGTCTCTCTGTGGAGTCTGTTGCAGACAAGATTTCTTCTTATGTTGTGTGCAGAGTTGAAACGGAAAGTCCCAGTGGGATGTAACTTTTCTGGTCACCAGGACTTCTGTAACTGCTTTGATCTCCTCTCCCTCATGTCCCAGGGCTTAGTCATGAAACACAGTGATATGCCTATTTTGGTAATGCACATTTCCCCTGTGCTTTGCATTTTAAAAAATATTTTGTCTTTGATCTTAGGTCTAAGATTTTTCCCTATAATATATCATGCCTATATTCTGAATGCTTTTTACTACCATTGGGATTTCACTTTATTTCTGATTTCAGATTGGAGGTAACTCATGCAACACACAGCTCCCTGTACCATTTCATTCAGTTGGCTCTTCTACGTTTGACAAAAAGCCATTCCTTTATTATCTCTGTCTCCTTTATTTTTAAGATGGCTCATCCTTCTATTTGAAAGAGGGGATAATGATCTTGGGTTATCTCAATTATTCAGTGACTAGTTTTAATTATTTGTATATAAGAATTGCATCTGTTTTTCCAAGTTTTTTGACAACAACAAAACAGTGGTTTAATTAAATATCTTTTTTGTTCTAATTTTGTATCACTATATACTATCACTATTCTGTCATTATTTTCTGTCACCATATATATATATGTGTGTGTGTGTGTATATATATATATATGTTTATGTTTATCTTTTTTTCCCCCTCCCATCTTCTACTTTTTGAGTTAAAAAAAAAAATACAACAACAAAAACACAATTGGAATAATTGATGAAAGGAAGACAAAGCCTGGAGATCAGCCAGAGACCAAGTGGCATGGGATGAGTCACAGGTCGGGCCTAGCTGGATCTGTGGAGCAAAGTGGTGGGAAGTCCCAAAGGCTTTGGGCATGTGGGGTCTGCAGAAGGAGAGGGAGGTCACTTTAAAAAATACATATACTGTACACATCTATATGAAGCGTCTTGTGTCATGGGAGTTGGGCGAGGTCATGGGATCTGGCCCACTGTCTCCTCGGACCAGCCTCTCCGCTGGCTCACTGGTTTGCCCAGCATGGGGATCCCTGAAGCTCTCTATCTCCTTCTGTGGAGCAAGGAGAGGGTAACAATTTAGTTCCAACCCATGGTGGGCAGAGGTCAGAGACATGGGGATGGCCACCACTCGGCTAGGAAATCCCTGTGCCTTGTGCCAGTGCCTCTCACAGAAGCAAAAGAAATTTGAATTTATTGAAAAGCAAATGTAAATCCATTGATTTTGATGAAAATTGAGGAATTTTCAAATTTTCCATTGAAGTTTCTCTTTTATACATCTTTGTTTTAAATATATATAGAGGAAGATATATTTATTTTCAAATATTTTAAATTTTATCCTTAATGATATTTTTGGTTTGTACTTTCCCATCTATATTCTGAGCTGAGTATTGACTTATCATCCACACTTAAAGATGTATGTTTATTTATCTGTAAATATTTTATGAATGAATAAAACATCACAACAATGTTCTTACACTTAATTTTGAAAATCATGCTTTTTTGTTTCATAACAATCAAATTGTACAAAAATACTTTCAAATGAAATCTCAGCATATATAAAGATCTACTGCTTTCTGGGAAAAAGATAGTAAGTTTAAAGGTATTGGTTTCATGTGATATTATTTCTTCTCTAGTACTTGTAAAATATTCTAGTCTTATTTAAAAACTTATATTTGGAATTCATTGCCTTAAAATATAAGTTTTCAGATATTATGATTCACATTTAAAGGTCCATTAAAATAAGTTAAAAGTGAGAGCATTTCATTTGGTCCCTAAAGGAACAAATATCCTCAAAGTATTACTAAGCTCCTCTCGTGTGTTATCAGGAAAAGGAAAAGAATCAAGTGAAATAAATTCTAGGATATGTGGATTTGAAATAGTGTAATGCCATTGTAAAGTGTATAATCCCTTCATGTCTCTTTCCTTCACAATATTGGTAAGTAATGTTTCATATTCAGAGATCAAATCATATCACTCCCTTCCTATCTAGTGTTAAATTAATAATGCATAGCTTAGTAACATTGTGACTCACACACCAGAGAGTTCTTTAGATTGATCCAATGTTGATATAATAGCATAAATGTGAACTGCTAGGCCTGAAGACAGAGTCTCAATTTTTAAAAATGTATTTATATGTCTATATTCATAGCCTATGGAGCTTTGGTGGTGTAATTCCATTTATTCAATAGGTGCTTACTGATTATCTACTATATGTCGGAAATGTGAGATGTATTACAGATTCATATCCAAGTAAGATTCACTTTTGCATCAAAGTTTCTTTCAGCTTTCTCCTAGGGACAGCCCAATGAATACTTACCACACAAGGTGAGAAGTGCTATGGTGGACCTTTACCTAGACAGTAATAAGAGGGGGGAAAAAAAGAAAGAACTTTCCAGGGCAATGTAACTGCATCTGTGAATCTGTGGAGGCTTGAGAGGGACACGGCACCCACATGCTGTGCACGTTGGTTGTGATGGCAAAAGAGCTCATTTCAAAAATGCTGGAGGTGAAGAGGAAGAGGTAGGTTGGGTTGGAACAATAATGAGTCATGCACATCACTTTCAGGTTAACAAGGCTTTTTGTTTTCCTCAAGTTTTCAAAAGTACGTTAGAGTTCATAACAATTTTATTTCTGATGTAAAAAATGTATTGTAAGTAAAATGCCTGGCCTTATTAATTCTTGTCAAGGTGATCATAAGACTGATGGGAAATCTCAAGTGGTCTCTGTCTTATATTTAGTTTTCTTTATTTTGGAAAGAAAGATATACAAAAATCATAGCTGATTTCTATGGGAAAATCATGGGAATGTCATAGGCTTCATGTTGTCTTCTTCTCCAAGGAACTGACCACATCTCTGACATCAATACTGAGTGTTGTTCTCAGTTTCCGTATACCCCAGAAACACTTTATATAATTCATGTGTAACATGTGGAACTCTGAGAATCTTTTGTGTTCAACTTCAACATATTATAAAATTTAAATCTCCTCATAAAACTGAAATTAGGACATTAAGAACAAATATTATTTAAGAAATATTATAAATGAATCAGATTTATACATTTGACATGGATCTACTTTCAATAGGAACAGGGATATAAAACCAAACTTTTCTTTCTTAGAATGCCACATAGTTAATAATTTCTATAAAATAATGATTTTATGATGCCTAGTAAGGAGTTAAAGAAGATCATGGCATAAAAACTGATTTTCTTATTATCATGTGAATGACTGATATTCAAGGACTTCATATAGCATGAGTGGAAGAGGAACACGTATAGATTGAAAAGGAAATTTTAAGCTTATTTCAAATGTAGCCCAGAGGTAGACCTTAGTAAGACCTGCCGACAATTGCACTTGGCAAACAGCAATTAGGCAGAAGATTTTTTGCTTTTAGTAAAGATTTCTGATCAGTTCTCAAACCTGAGCATCAAAAATATCTGTGTGTACATGTTATTACAGCAGCCATATATTAGAGGAATATTTTTAGCTACTCATGGCTCAATGTTAAGAGTGGGAGGTAAGCCTACATGACCAGTGATAACCTATACTCAACAGAGGCATTTAGAAAGATGCTCTTTGTTATGGTTTTGTGATTTCAAATGTACTAGTTATAATTACAAAGAAGACACTACCATTCTAAGGCATAGTGATCTTTATATGACAGAGAAAAAGCCAAAATTAAAATTAAATTATACCTGCTTAAAGAAAAAAGGATGGAACCATGTTCTTTTTACATTCTACAACTGTAATTTAGCATGCCAGTTCCAATACACTCAGCAATCGATTTCTTATTCTCAGTTACCTTGTGGGTGTAATAGCATAGTTAAGACCTACTCAAAATGTGTAACTGTAATGCCTGTCTTACAATGCTTTGACTTCAATTCTACTAAAATAATAAGTACTCATTATAACTGGAATTCTGAACTACGAAATGCTGAAAAATGCCTTAGGACCTAGAAAAATAGGAGAAAAATTGTGGACTTCAGAAGAAACATTAGTCCCAGAAACTGGTGGGGAATCTCAATACTTTTATTAGTATAATGGAGTACATAAAGAAAACAAAATAATCTTTGAAACCAGTGGGCACAGCCTCATATAATTATACAAGCCTGGATTGTAGAAATATTTCAACAAACTTTTACCATTAATTTCTGAGAGTTTCCAAAACTGAATGAACCTAGTAGAACTATTCAGTAAGAATACACCTGAGCTGCAATGTTTTATGCTAATGTTTCTAAGCCCCTGTGTTATAAACCCTAAACATATGAATTACTTGAATCAACAAAAATGAATCCCATTTCCATTGTTGTCTTCCATCAGTGACAACAACATTAAAACAAATGTAGTTTTTATATCCTCATTATTAGATTATTGCCTCCAAGGCCTACTCACCAGATATTAATTTCCTACACAAAGAGTCATTTCTCCAGTTATTTCTGGGACCTTCTTGAGGTACACTGATCTGAATAGATTCCTTTATGCCAGCACTATTTGCTGTTTGCCACCTCCTTGTGGCATGACTACTGACTGGGCAGATCTGTCTGCCTGTCAACACTGTGCTGCCACTTGTGCCTTAGGAGTCAAAGTTGATAACTGAGCTGCTGCTGTCATTGCTGCTGCCACTCTAGGAACAGTAGAGACTGGTCATGCTACTGACTCTACCTAGTCTACCTCCACATCAATACAATCACAGCAACACACCGTTTCTTCTACTGCCTCCACTCTAGACACTTTCCAGTGTTTCCTGTCTAGGAGCCTTGAAAACCCCAGAGATCAATATGTATCCTCCTCTCTGTCATACCGTTCTCATCTTAGCTAGTTCACAGGATGTTTGACTATGGAATTGTTGATACCCTAACAAGTAAAGAGAATACCTGTGCCATCCATTCATATTCAATTTCATCCTCTGGTTCAAAGGAGACTTTTTAAAAATTAGATGAAAGAAAATAAATAATAATGTAGCTGCTCTGAACATTAGCAAGGAAATGTTTTGTGTGGACATATGTTTTCATTTCTCATGAGTAAATACTAGGTAGGTGACATAGTAATTTTCTTCCTAGGTATTTACGCAAGAGAAATGAAAACATATGTCTGCAGACAGATTTCTATATGAATGTTTATGGAAGTTTTATTTATAATAATCAAAAAACCTAGAAACAACACAAATATTCCTCAACAAGGAAATGAATTTAAAAAATGGATACATTCATACACTGGAAATCAACTCACAGATAAAAAACAAACTTCTAATATTGCAACAACATGGGTGAATCTCACCATCGTTACACTGAGTGAAATAAGCTAGCTATAAATGAATGTGTGCTGTATGATTTCATTTATATAAAATGTTTGAACAGGCAAAACAAACTGAGGGTAATATCATCAGATCACTGAGAGTCTTGGGCGAAGGTGAGGGTGAGGATGGCAAGTACAAAGATAGAAATATTCTATATTTTGGTTTGAGTAGGATCACTTAAATTTATGAATTTTATTGTAGGTAAACTATTCCTGAATAAAGTTGATTTTCTAAAGACCGAGGATAATATAGCTTTTCAAGGCCTGAGTCATTCAGTTCTTATCCTACTACTATCTTTTACAGTATATTACTGCAAGCATTTTCATATGTGGATTCTCAATAGATTTTATGACTATTCCTTTACATCCAACTCTTATAAGTTAAATAGGACAAATATTAGTACCCCACTGTGCATGCTATTGGCATATTTTGAAATGCTGATTAACTTGCCTAGATTTGTCTTCTCTTCTTAGGCTAAAACTACTTTACCAATCAATGCGATATATAACTCATCTAAATATACTAATGGAGAACAGAATTCAAAAACTTCTTTTTGTGATAGTCAATAGCAAAAAAGTACTTTGTATCTTTACCCTTTTCAGTGCATTTGTAATGATAATCTAGTTTAACTTGTGTTAACTTCAAAAGGTGATGTTTGGCTTCAGTTAAAAGGTGACATATCCCTGATTTATGCAGATAGCATCTAACCTCTATATTACATAATAAGTTATGATATTCATTAACTCTATCCCTTCGTCTTCTTCCCATATGGTCATTTCCCCACAGAGTAAACTTTTATAAAGCTATTTCCAAAAATACACTTTCCACATTTTTAAAAGCTTCACAGAGTCATCTTGATATTTTTCACCTTATTTTTAACCTTAGTTCAATGCTACTGCTATCGCATTGCAGAGTTTTCCATTAGGAATGGCACTAACTTTAAAATGATGTCCTTAAAATAACGTGACAGAAGCATTATTTATTTTCTTTTTTTGGCGAAGAAAATATACTGCAACGACTTTATAAACTTATTCAGTAAAACCAGCCAAGAACCATTAACAACATATGCTGTATAGTCAAGGGCAGTGCATTGGCTCAAATTCTAAATTAATTGTGTACCTCAGGCAAAGAAAATCCTGAAAAGTGTTGTCAAAAGTAAGTACTCCATAAAATTTGTATTTACCTCATAAAATCTATCATAAACACATTTCTAAATGCCATTAAAAGTATTGTCTCTAGGTTTAGTCTCTTTAACAAATATGCAGAAAATTATAACAATCAAGGAAAAGTAACATTGATATTTCAGGTAATCTGCTAGCAAATATAAACATATGTGTGGAGGACTACGTGCTCGCAAACAGGGTGTTCCCGATAAGTCCTGCTCTTGCAAACGAAGCAGGGCGTTCCCAATAAGTCCTGCTCTTGCAAACGAAGCAGGGCATTCCCCATAAGTCCTGCTCTTGCAAACGAAGTCAGGGAAAGGTCAGAAAAACAACAATGTGTCTTGTGACTTGGTAACATTCGACAAACGACTGTATAAAATAAAGCAGAGCGCGCGATTCGAGGTGGCCGCCATGTTTGTCTTGTCTTGTCTTGTCTTGTGTGTTCATTCCTTTGTTTAGGAAACACGCGGACCCCAACACATATGTGTACATTCGCACATAGTCTCTTCCATTTTAATCTAGGCAATCTTTTTTGGCTTATATATCTAAAATATTGCACCATGTTAACACTTAAATTAGCATGTGTATCCTTTGATGTACATCTTCCTGTATTCTGCAATATGGGTGTAAATCGTATTCTTCTAAAACCCAACTTTGGTCTCAGACATTTTATAGAAAATAAACTAATGTGTATAAAATAGTATTTTTTATTTTTATTTTTATTGGAGTTTGCATATATACATATACACAAAGATATGCCTAGCTTACCTATGCAGTCTGGATATGTTGTAAACCACAAATATACCAAATAAAATTTATTTGTAAGAAATTAGTATCTGTAAACATGCGATGTGTC
>NW_012099210.1:6669519-6671834 GCF_000951045.1 Mandrillus leucophaeus
ATATGTTAATTTGCTTGATTTAACCATTCTACAAAGTATACATATATCCAAACATGTTATGTATCATAAATATATCTAATTTTTGTCATTTGAAATAAATAAGAGAAAGTGAGATTTAAAAAAATATGGATGTGGATCGTGCTCTTCTAAAACAAAACTTTGGTCTCAGATACTTTATAAGAAATAAACTAATATGTATAAAATAATATTTTTGATTTTTATTTTAATTGAGGTTTGCATATATACATATATACATATACACAAAGATGTATCTAGCTTACTGTACAGTCTGGTGAATTTTCATAAACAGAATAGACCTGTATAATTAACACCCTGCTCAAGAGACACTATTACTAGAAATCCAGAAGGCTCCTTCATGCACTCTTGTTTTTAGCCACTGCTTACAATACAAGTGGAACCACTATCTTACTTCTAAAATCATATATTAGTTTTGCATATTTTCAATTCTACTTCAATTAAATTCTACAATCATTTCATTGTATAAATCTGTAAAATTTTCTTTATTCATTCACCTATGGATAAATGTTTAGGTGGTTGTAGTTTTGGCCATTACAAATAATGCTGAAGTGGTCATTTTGGTAATGTCTTTTGGGCAATAAAAGTACACATTCCATTGTGTACATACCTAGAAGTGTTGGGATATAAGGGATGCATATACTCAGTTTCTATAGACACGGTTCATGTGTTTTTTTTTTCTAAATAACTCTATTATATTTTGCTCCCACCAGGAACATTCTCCATCAGAGAATTCCAGTTACTTCACATCCTTGTTAATACTTGGTGTCATGAGGCTTTTTAAATTTTTAGCATTTCCAGTGATTGTGTTCCTTACTAGTTATCATAAAATCTATATTTAGTACAAATTATCCACTACTTGGCATTCTAAGTAAAGAGAGTGTGGTTTTATATCCCCGTTCATATTGAAGGTAGATCCATTTCAAACCTATGAACTGATTCATTAATAATGTTTTTCAGATGACATTTATTCCTAATGTCCTAATTTCAGTTTTAGAAGGAGATTTAAATTTTATAATAATATGTTGAAATTGAAGAGGAAAAAATCTCAGAGTTCCAGATGTTACACGTGGATCATATAAAATGTTTCCTGGATATATGGAAACTGAGGACAATGCTCAGTATTGATGTCAGAGATGTGGTCAGATCCTTGGAGAAGAAGAGAACATGAGGCCTTATGACAGTCCCATGATTTTCCCATAGAAAGCAGCTATGATTTTTGTATATTTTTCTTTCCAAAATAAAGAAAGTTAAATAAAAGGGGTCTTGAGATTTACCATCAGTCTTATGATCACCTTGACAAGAATTAATAAGCCCAGGCATCTTATTGACAATAAATTCTTTTACATCATAAATAAAATTGTTATGAACTCTAATCTATTTTGGAAAAGTTGAGGAAAACAAAAAACTTTGTTAACCTTAAAGCAATGTACAGGACTCATCATATTGTTCCACTCCAGTGACCTCTTCCCCTTCATCTCCGGCATCACTGAAATGAGCTCTTTCACTATCACAGAAAACAGTGCACAGCATGTGGGTGCCCTGTCCCTTTCATGCCTCCACAGATTCACAGAGGCAGTTAATCCAAATAATCCAGCACATTTTACTGAAAGGAGTATCTTTACTATGTCAAATATATGCTGTCACTTTATCATAAATCAGGTAACTACATGTGTGGGTGTTTTTCTGGATTCCCTATTCTGTTCGTTGAGTTATTCTGTCTGTAATAGGACTGATACTATACTATTTTAATTATTCAGTAGGTTTTATTATTTTCTTTTCAAGATTGCTTTGGCTCTTCTTGATTTTGGGCATTTCTGTAAAATTTTAGAATCACCTTGTCAATTTCAGAAAAAAATATATTATTTGAATAAATGTATACAATTTATTATTACTATTACTATTATTATTTTGAGATGGAGTCTCATTCTGTCACACAGGCTGGAGTACAGTGGTGCCATCTTGGCACACTGCAACCACTGCCTTCTGGGTTCAAGCAATTCTCTCACCTCAAGTTTTCCAAGTAACTGGGATTACAGGAGTGTGCCACCACACCTGGATAATTTTTGTATTTTTATTAGAGATGGGGTTTCGCTATGTTGGCCAGGCTGGTCTCAAACTCCTGACCTCAAGTGATCCACTGGTCTCAGCCTCCCAAAGTTCTGGGATTACAGGTGTGAGCCACTGCGCCTGGCCTATACACAATTATTAATATATTTCATATATATGTTTATAAATTTTTGGAGAATTGACATTCTTGTAAACTTACTCTTGTAATT
>NW_012099210.1:6671884-6673679 GCF_000951045.1 Mandrillus leucophaeus
TGGCACACTGCAACCACTGCCTTCTGGGTTCAAGCAATTCTCTCACCTCAAGTTTTCCAAGTAACTGGGATTACAGGAGTGTGCCACCACACCTGGATAATTTTTGTATTTTTATTAGAGATGGGGTTTCGCTATGTTGGCCAGGCTGGTCTCAAACTCCTGACCTCAAGTGATCCACTGGTCTCAGCCTCCCAAAGTTCTGGGATTACAGGTGTGAGCCACTGCGCCTGGCCTATACACAATTATTAATATATTTCATATATATGTTTATAAATTTTTGGAGAATTGACATTCTTGTAAACTTACTCTTGTAATTCATAATCATGGTGTTCTTTCATGTATTTTGAACTTTCTATTAATAGTATTTTGTTTTTAGTGAAAAGATGTACATCTTTTCATTTTTATGCATTTGCTATAAAAGACATATTTTTATAGAAAGAATGAGGGATACATTAAAACTGAACATTAGTTTGTCACTCATACACAGCAGTTAGTAGAAGTTATTATAGAATTTGTAGCCAACATAAAATACTTTGAAAGATATGCATATGCATACAGGAATGTGTGTGTGTGTGTGTGTGTGTGTGTGTGTGTGTGTGTGTGTGTACATACCTAGCCACCAGGGCTATAATAGATTAGGAGTGTATAAGAAAGAATTTGAATGATTTAGGTTTCTGAGCATAAATATAAAGAGGATAAGAAACTTTTATAAAACAGGATTAATTTATCTTCTTTAAGGTTTTTTGTCCAACATTTTTCTTTTGGGTGTTTAAAAACAAAAACTCTTTTGGAAGTAATTTCTGTAGATCGTTTAGTAAAACAGTATGTCTGAGGTAGTAAAATTCAAAGGTCTTAGAGGAACTTCATGAGCAATATTTAACTGAATTGTGACTCTCAATGTTCAGTAAGTAGAATTCCTATTTCTTTTTTGTTTCTTTATATACTTTAAGTTCTAGGGTACATGTACACAATGTGCAAGTTTGTTACATAGGTATACATGTGCCATGTTGACTTGGTGCACCCATCACCTCGGCATTTACATTAGGTATTTCTTCTAATGCTATCCCTCCCCCAGACCCCCACCTACTCAGGCCCTGGTGTGTGATGTTCCCTTTCCTGTGTCCATGTGTTCTCATTGTTCAACTCCCATTTATGAGTGAGAACATGCAGTGTTTGGTTTTCTGTCCTCGTGATATTTTGCTGAGAATGATGGTTTCCAGCTTCACCCATGTCCCTGAAAAGGACATGAACTCATCCTTTTTTATGATTGCATAGTATTCCATGGTGTATATGTGCCACATTTTCTTTATCCAGCCTATTATTGATGGACATTTGGGTTGGTTCCAAGTCCTTGCTGTTGTGAATAGTGCTACAATAAACATACGTGTGCATGTATCTTTATAGTAGAATGATTTATAATCCTTTGGGTATATACCCAGTAATAGGATGGCTGGGTCAAATGGTATTTCTAGTTCTAGAACCTTGAGGAATTGCCACACTGTCTTCCACAATAGTTGAACTAATTTACACTCCTACTAACAGTGTAAAAGCGTTCCTGTTTCTCCACATCCTCTCCAGCATCTGTCATTTCCTTCCTTTTTAATGATCATCATTCTAACTGGTGTGAGATGGTATCTCATTGTGGTTTTGATTTGCATTTCTCTGATGGCCAGTGATGATGAGCATTTTTTCTGGCCACAAAAATGTCTTCTTTTAGTAGTCTCTGTTCAAATCCTTTGCTCACTTTTTGATGCGGTTGTTTGTTTTTTTCTTGTAAATTTGTTTAAGTTCTTTG
>NW_012099210.1:6673729-6681105 GCF_000951045.1 Mandrillus leucophaeus
CTGGATATTAGCCCTTTGTCAGATGGGTAGATTGCAAAAATGTTCTCCCATTCTGTAGGTTGCCTGTTCACTCTGATGATAGTTTCTTTTGCTGTGCAGAAGCTCTTTAGTTTAATTAGATCCTATTTGTCTATTTTGTCTTTTGTTGCCATTGCTGTGGTGTTTTAGTCATGAAGTCTTTGCCAATGCCTATGTCCTATTTATTAAAATTAATTTAATAAATTAATTTTAGCCTAACCTTACTGCCTTACATATTTTAAGTTCAGCCTAATGGTTTCTCTGTACATAGCGAACTGTAATCTAACTTGATGTGTGAACGGACTGTAACCTATTCTTGTACCAATCACCAAGCCTTAGGCAGTCACATGCGGCCAACTGTTCAAACTGTGATCAAAGAAGTTAAACACTGAGCTCTAACCAATCCAGCTGTTTCTGTATGTCTCTTCGATTTTCTGAGCCTCACTTTCCTTTTCCTGTCCATAAACCCTCTCTGACCATGCAGCAGTGACAGAGTTGCTCTGAACCTATTCTGGTTGAGGACAGGGCTGTCCCATTCGTGAATTGTTCTTTGCTCAATTAAATTCCATTACATTTGTCTCCCAAAAGACAACCAGAATGTCTAGATAGTAGAAAGGAGAACTTTATTAGTGGTATCAGTTTGCAAGCTGGGAAGCTTAGTCTCCGGTCTAAGTTATGCCAAAGATATTCTCTTCAAAGAGGGGAAGATGGGTTGTGTTTTATGCCTCACAGGGTCCGTAATATACAATAAAGTTGTACATAATCAGCAAGTTTGGGGGGAAAACTATACATATTTACAAGGGGAGCTAAGCATGTACGCAATGGGTAATATATGTAACATACGTCCCATGTTCACTTTGAGGACAGGTTTTAGCATTAAAATGAAGTGGAATTTAGCTTTTTTAGTCAACAGGTTTACTATAGGAAACAAACTTTGTGCACAGCCTCTCTAAGCTGGCTGAAACTGACTTAAAGTCTACAGTAGCTCATTAGAAAAGAATGTAAGGTCCTCTGTCCAATCAGGGTTGTAATTCTTGGGTTGTAAATCAGCGTTCTGGTAATTTACCTGACAATTTCCTCAGTTACAGAGTTTAATGAAAGTGTGTTTTTTTCTGGAATTTAAATATTTGTCGTGTTAGCCAGGCCCTGAACCATCAACCTGTAGGAAACTTTGTTTCATTAACCTTAGGATGCATCTTAATTAATAATAGGGGCATTTATCTCGGTCTCTCAGATCATAAATTTAACTTAAGTTCTCCTTTTAACACTATAAAAAACATTTCTACTATGAATTCTTTCTCTTATTAAAAATGGAAGGCATATACGGAATTCCATTGTTACTATATAAACTGTTCTAAAAGTGAATATTTGCTGTGTAATAAAAGTAAAAGAAAAAGCAATAAAAAAAATCCAATAAAATCAGACTTCATGAAGACGGCTGATTTTAAGAACCAGAAACATGCGGCAAAATGTAAAGTTAGGACTGGAGTAGCCTAAGAAGATTGTGGCTTATAATTAAATTCTAACAATTTATTTTTTGTTTAAATCAAATTTATAAATTAACCCACACCAGAAAAAAATATTAAAAGGATCAAAGCACTTGAAAATAATTTTAAATGTTGAATAGATTTGTGAAGCAATGTTATGAATCTTTTCAATATGAAATCAAAAAAAAATGTATGACCACTTAAGGCATGAAAGTCCTCAGATGACTAAGAAATAAACCTAAAGTGTCTGGGAGTCAACAAACTGGAATGAAATAAGAATATAGTTAAAATAAGATATTATGATCTGTTTATAATTTTTTTAAAACCCCCCAAATTGGGTGTACATTTAAGCAATTGAAAAAATCACTGTTACATATTTTCTGAAAATGAGAAGGTAATATATAGAAGCCTAAGAAACCTAAAAAAAAGAAATTTTAATAAGACTATAAAAATAATGAAGCATCACCATAATGTATTTCAATATTATCTTAAATTTTTTTGTCTGACACTATACTGTATTATCGGTGATTGTTTGAAGAGGTATTATGATTTATCAATTGTGATCAGTCTATTTTAATATAAAAATTAAACTTTTTTACTTTTCAAATGCTGAAAAATAATTCAATAAACCAAATGTAGGCTAAAAATAGCAAACAGATGCAAAATTAACTGGGATAGCTTTTTTCCCTGAGGATACTTAATGAATGATATTTTCCTTAATCTCTGTGCATGCCCAGTAGTCATAGGGTTTACAGAGATTTAACCCAAATATTTTCTTGTAAAATAAGACTTGCATATATTTTGGTTTTGAGAAATATGTAACATAACATCAGCCATATCCTGAAACTGAAACATATTTGTGCTAACAAAAAAGACTCTTAATGAAGTTACCTAAACTGATAACACCTATGCTTCTGAAATAATAAGGTATTTGCTCATAAGAACTTCTCATTTTTTTCAATGTGTTTATTTCTATTAGCTAACATATCTTTTGCAATGATCTTATGTGAAAAGTGATTAGAATAGTGGGGGAAATATCAAGCATACACACTTTCCCAGTTTATGACCATGTATCGTTGAGAAGTGCTAGTACATGCTTTCAGTGCATTTTTTAAAATGTCAATTTGACAAATGTACTTTTCAGAACTGGGAAAATAGGAAAGAATTCAGAAATAGTTTAAAGAAATTACCAAAAGAGCATAAAGGAATCTGACTGTATGCAGGCATAAACATTTAACCCTGTCTATTGTTTTCAATAATATTATACAAGTTCATTTGTTTCTTTTTGTACCTCATTTTAGATATCCTTCTCTCTACCCTCACCCCATTGCATAAGATAACCCTCAAGGTACAGAGGCAGTTATTGTAACCATTTGCTTTTTATTCTTCCATCTCACTCCCTCAGCTAAATGAGCTTAATCTTCTTCATTTGGGTAGCACTTCAGAAAAGCTGATTTTGGGCAGGAAAAAACTCAGGAGAACCACTTCTCAGAGTCATGAAATCAGTATCAAGTTGATTCCAGTGCCGTATGCCTGTGTCCTGACTTTACTTAACCTACACTTTCACCTAGATTCTTCACTGACTTTTTTTTTTAACCAGAACTTTTCTCTGAGTACCAGTAACATGGTATCCATATTATGATCTGTACCACTGACCACTATTTTGGCTACATCTCAGACCTGCCCTTTGCTTGGCCAGTTGTATAAAGTTAGCCTGTGTATCCACCTTTTGCCTCTTTATGTTGCCTGCTTTCCTGCCTCTTTTATCTTAAGAAGCTACTGACCACTTCTATGTTGCTGAACTTGTGATTTAGTTTCCTCTTCTGCCCTGAAAATACCTATCAGTCCTGTCCTCATGCCTCTCGAGTCTCAGCTTGACATAATCTATAGGTTGTTTTAGTGTACAGTGCTTAGGTTGCTTGGTGAGTTGGTGTTAGGAACTGAATTGTATCTCTCTTCAAACTCACATGTGGAAACCCTAACCCCCGATGCGACTGTCCTTGAAGAAAGGGCAAGGTTAAATGAGGTCATAATGATGGAACTGTAATTCAATAGCACTGAGGGATGTACTTACAAGAAAAGGAAGAGACATCACAGATGCACAAGCACAAAGAAAAGGCCATGTGAGGACACAGTGAGAAGGCAGCCATCTGTAAGCCAAAGAGAGAAGCCTCAGAGAAAACAAACCTGCCAGCACCTTGATCTGGAAACTCCAGCCTCCAGAGCTGTGAAGAAATAAATTTATGTTATTCAAGCCACTCCATCTCTGATATTTTATATGGCAGCCCTGGCAAACTGATACAGTTGCAATGAAGAATAATTGGGGATGTTTAGATCTACCCAAGAAGAATAATTCAATTTATACTGGATTGCCTATATATTGAGTTTCCTAAGTTACATGCAGTCAAACTTCCTAACTTTGTTGTTTAGTTTTTGGTTGCCTGCGTGAATTTAGTTACTCAATGCTAAATAATGATGGTATGTAATCTTAGACATATAGCTTTAGTGTACTTATTCTCTGAAGTGGATATTTATGTCTGATATAATATCACAGAACCATCTGAAGAAATGGGTCCTTAGAGACAGCCATTAAAAAATATATATTGCTAAAACCGTTAGAAGTTACTCTTCACACTAAATTATCTAACTATTTATCATGTAAATTATTATATTAAAGTCTTACTCTTTAAAGATATATATTTGTTTCAATCCTATTTAATCACACTTATTTAGGATATTTTGGAAAGAAGACACATTATTGTCCTTTATTTGTGGAAGTGTATAATAGTTGTTATACCAGACTGCATAATGTATTTGGAAGCAATTATTTCTAGGTTTATGTTTATTTCTATCACTCTCTCTAGAAACAGGTATAAATGGCCTCTGAGTGCTTTGTTTCAAGAACTTTGCCTATTTATCTTTGTCATATTGCTTAATACTCAAATTCCAAATGATTACCAATTTTGGTGAACCCTGTATCATGGTGTTAGTAGAAAGAACCTGCGTGTTGGGTCCAAATAAAGATTTATTCCTTGATTTTTCTGCTTAGTATCCTTCTAGCTTTGGGAAGTTTCATTAAAATGTCTGAGTCTCAGATTTTTCATCTGGAAAACAGGTTTAATAGCATTCCTTTGTGTCCTATAGTACAAACTAAATGAGATAAGATATACTAAGTACACAGCACAGTCTGCTGAAACATAGTATTCAAAAAAAAAAAAAAATGCTAGCAGTTACTGAAAGCTACCTCTGAATATTTTCTGAAAGTAATCACTGCTCTGAATAGTATTCATTTCAAGCTCTTTCTGAACACATCAGGGAATTCAAAATCATGGATCTAGACTTGTTCCAGATGGGGGAAAATGAACACATGCTTTTAAAAAATTCATTTGTGGTATGGTAATACATTTTTGACTAAATTCTTAGTCAAAATTTCAGGTGAGTTTGCAGTTAAAAAAGTAAATGCCTATTTTAGATAATATAGTTGAACATAATTCCTGTTGATAAAAGTACATCAATATATTCCTTTTCATCTAGATGTGAGTAAAAAGATCAAGAAGGCCTTGGGAGACAGCTCACCAAAACGTTCAGATTATTTATGTTTATCATTGTATTATTTCTGGTTATATTGAAAAGTTTATTAAGTTTTAGCACTATTTAAGTCTAACCCTGAAATTCTTTTTAGCTTAGTTTTAAATAACGAGATTTAACATTTATACAGCACTCCATGTCCTTTGCATTTCTCTAGTCACTCATTTGACTAAAAACATATAAACGTATATTAGAAATAAGAAACCTGATATGGTTTGGCTGTGTCCCTAGACAAATCTCAGCTTGAATTGTAACTCCCACAATTCCCATGTGTCATGGGAGAAACCCAGGGGGAGGTGACTGAATTATGGGGGCGGGTCTTTCCTAGGCTGTTCTCAGGATAGTGAATGAGTCTCACGAGATACGATGGTTTTAAAAACAGGAGTTTTTTGGCACGAGCTCTCCCTTTTGCCTGCTGGTATCCACATAAGTTGTGACTTGCTCTTCCTTGCCTTTCACCTTCTGCCATGATTTTGGAGCCTCCCCAGCCACGTGAAACTGTCAATAAACCTCTTCCTTTTGTAAATTGCCCCGTCTCTGGTATGCCTTTATCAGTAGCATGAAAACGGACTAATACAAGACCCCTTTCATGTGTTTTGAGAGTAAATAATGAATACTAAAATTTAGAGAAAACTGTGAGAGAAGTTTGACTTCCAAAAATAAGAAAAATTTCATTCAGAATACAAAATATATAAATATATTTAGGTTTATTAAATTTGTGGTACATACTAAGCTACTCAGATTCTCCTTTATTCAGCAAATTTCTGCAGCCAAAGAAAGCTGTCTTATCCAAAGTGACATGCCCCCTCCATCCCTAGGACAGCCTGAATCCTAAGACTGCTTATATGAAGGTTTCAAAAGGCCCAGGCTCTCTTGGTTCAAAAATGACAAATCTGATGGATGCTGCAGCTCAGGAACTCTGACTGAGTGAGGGAAGCCTCTGTTGCTACTGCTATTGCCTAGTCCCTCCCTCTCCCCTTTCTCACATGGACATTTCTGCCTCACCACTCTCACCCCAGAACACAGTCTAATAAACTTTCTGGTTTCCAATCACAGTTTCAGAATCTGCTTCCCTAAAGGAACCAACCAACGAAAATCCACAAAGAAGTTATGACCAGTAATTCAGTTATAACTCACAAGCACTTATATCTTTCTCCAACCCATTGTATTCCAAAACTCTTATTTAAAGAAGGAGAGATGGAATTGTGAGCTAGGAAAAATTATACCTATGGAAGATAGAGGATGCATCATAGAAATAATTGAGAGTAACCATGTAAAGCAATTAATTTCCTATGGAAAAACTGTATCTTAAATCTCTACTATACCCAATAATTTTAAAAGCTAGTAAGTACAGTCAATTAAATCAATTAAACCCTTTCATATTTATTTGAGTAAAACATATTATCTGAAGACCTCCATTTCTCTGTTACCCTGTTATAGTTTCTAGAAATCACCACACAAGGTCAGTCTTTGTAGTACGCTCTCTGGCAGCGGAGACAGAGTGGCCAAAATGCTTTCATTAGTTTATTGGCAGGGAGTGATCTGAATTAACAATCCAAGTACCAATACTCAGGACTCGCAAATATTGATTAGATTGAAAGCAATACATTAGGTGACTTAAAGTATGGATATGCTTTAGTAGTGGAAAAAGAATTGCATTTGGATCATGGGCAGCCAAATGGAAGAGGAAAAGGAAAAGAATGACAAGAATAATAAATAAAGAGATGTTCTGTGACATATCACTTAAGATATATTGTATTTCTAAAGAGGTATCAACTTGCATATTCAACTGAAGAAAAAAAATAAAAGCCTACAATTTAAACACAGAGAAAAGCAGCTCTTTGGCAAGAAAAACTTAGTGCTAAGCCTTTAACATGAAATCCAGATAGAGGATCAAATCTTCATGGGTAACCCCATAAAATCTAACAAAAACTGTATTCCAGAGGTTTGATATAATAATGTGCAGCCTCTTAGGCACAGATACCCCTATGATTTGAACACAACTTCAGGTTCTATAGTTGGAAACCTATATTACTATGGTCTATAAACCAAGGGTTCTAAAAACAAGATGGAAATTATAGTTATAAACTATATAATTATAAAATATCCATTTAAACTGTGAGAAAAGTAAACTGTCCTTGTTAAAAAAAGCTTACCTGAGTTAAAAGATCCTGTGGGGGCCAGGCGTGGTGGCTCATGCCTGTAATCCCAGCACTTTGAGAGGCTGAGGTGGGCAAATCACGAGGTCAGGAGCTCAAGACCGGCCTGGCCAACATGGTCTCT
>NW_012099210.1:6681314-6683027 GCF_000951045.1 Mandrillus leucophaeus
AGAAAGAAAAAAAAAAGAAAAAAAATCCTGTAGGACATGTAGAACTGAATTAAATTTACAACTGCTCTATCTATATGCTTTGTGATCGTGAAAGAGTCCATTAGCAGATCAGAAACACAACATTCCCATACAAAAAATAGGAGTGAAAAAATACTGTGTCATAGAACACTTGGAAGAATTAAGTAAGATTCCATATATAATATATTTAGCACAGATTTTGACATATAAAATGATGTACTAAGTAGTCCAATAATTATAATAATTTATTAGTAATTTTATCCTAACACTTAAGCCAAACACTTTTCCAATAATCCTAATTTGAACATACTATAACAGTAGGTAGAGTTGAACTATTCTGATATTCTCTAGAACCCATTTTAAATGACCACATTTGTATTTTGGCTTATTAAAATGTGTTTGGAGCATTTTAAATTAAATTAAAATATATTGTGGTTTGATGATCTGTGAAGTAACTGCTGAGCTAAAGCCAGCCCAATATATTGTGATTGAATCACAAGTGTACAAACACTTATCTACAACACACACACACACACACACACACACATATATACTGTACATATTGTGCTTTTTATTTCAAAGCATGATAAATAAGAAATGGAGATCAATAAATCCTTGAAAGCGTCCTGGGAATTTGTGTGATCTAGAAATGACGATCTTTCTTAAAATCATCTTAGAGAGGGTCTTTTTTAAAGTCATTTTAAAGTCTGCTTTTTGTTTGTATATTTTTTACTTGGACTGATTTTTAAAATAATTCCAATTTATAGAACACATGCTGAGACACAACTTGGGTGAGTTGGGAGCCACGACTGTGTAGCCACAAGGCCTGCTACACTGCACATCTCACCTCCTGCAGTCTTCACTTTATTAGTCTCTCATAAGTACCAATCTATTATCCAGCCCCATGTTAAACACTGGCAGAAGTTAAAAGGAGTTTTAAAATGTATTAACTGTAAACCATCCCATTAATCTCTGGAAAATTTAATAAAACCCTATGTAGTTTTAGAGCTGAAACTTTCTCTCCCATGATGTTAAAAATATATATTTTTAAACAAGTATTCCTTCACAATATAAATATTGCATAGGTGGTTAACTGTGAACTCTCTCTTTAGAAAATAAATCAAAATACTAAAATCTACCAGTTGTCTCAGATCAATGTTCAGATGTTCAGATTTAGAGTAAAAGAAGTAATTTATGAGCCTGACCCACCCACTGTCAAGGAAAAATGAGTTTGAGTGGAATGCCTCATGGAGGAACTTTGCTCAGCTAAAAATGTACATGAAAACACTGAGCATAAAAGGAAGTCAAGAAGAAGGAAAAGAATCCAGATGGAGTTGACTGTTTTAAAAATTAGACCAGAAAAAACACAGTCAAATATTTAAGATATGAATTAATACAATGTACTTTTGGATTATTGATATGTTTATTTTCTTAATTGTGCTGGTGGTTCACAGTTGTATAAATATGTCAAAACTTTCAGATGGTATAATTTAAATTTGTACAATTTATTGTATGTCAATGATACCTTAAGAAAGCTATATAAACACAAACTAAAAGAAACTACAAAAGACAATAAAACAAAACAAAAATAACAAAACATCCCAAATGCTTAGAAATTAAATTCTTAATAATACTTTAGTTATCAAAGAAATCATAATGGAAATCAGAAACTATTCTAAATAGTTATGAAAATAT
>NW_012099210.1:6683957-6695645 GCF_000951045.1 Mandrillus leucophaeus
TAAATCACTTTTGGGAGGAATAATTAGAAATAAGCTATATGATTTTAAAAGTTAATATTAAAAATGTTGTTTTAAAACTGATATATAGATTTAATGTAATTCAAAACAACTTTCCAGTAGTTTATTTTATGGAAATGAATACATGGATTCTCTAATTTACATGAAATTGCAAAAAAAAAAAGAATAACAAAGACAATTATGATGCAGGACAACTTACAACACCAAATATTTCACATTCCTGTAATTACAGTGTGAATAAACAGTGAGGTATGGGTACAGATAGAGATAAACTCATCAATAGAATAGAATATAAAGAGGCACACCCACACATATATAGTCAATTGATTGTAACATAATACAAAAAATTAACAAAAGAAAAGGAAAATTTGACAAATTGAACATAATTAAAGTTAATTAAAGTTAATTAAAGTTTTATATCTTAAAAGACATTAAGGGTTAGAAAAGGCAAAAAAATCAAGAAAAGATTATATTTAAATGTTTGTGTATACATGCACATATATGTATATACAACAAATATTAAAAATTTTTAAAAGATGTCTCAGGTCAACAATATCAAGATAAATAACCTGCTAAGAAGATAAGCTACAGACTTGGGCAGGTGCTTCAAATAAAAGCCATCCAAATAATGCATAAACATATGAAAAGATGCTTAACCTCATTCATCATCAGGCAAACAAAAGTTACAGCAACAATAAAATCCCACTGTACACTTACTGGAATAACTAAAATATACTAAAATACTAATATTTCCAAGTGTTGGTGAGGATATGGAACTCTCATACATTGATGGCAGGAATGTGACTTGGAGCAATCCCTTTAGACAATTATTTGGCAGTATTTACTGAAGCTAAACATACATATATTTTATAAAGTACCAATTCTATAATACATTGTATTATCTAATAAGATGCTTTCATGTGTCCATCAAAGTACATGCAAAACTATAACATCATGATTTATAATAACTAAAATGTCCATCAATATTAAATATAGTGTGGTGTATTCATATTATAGGATGCTTCATTTCAATGAAAATCAACTGCAATGATGTGTGACAACATTGATAAATGTCAGTAACATAATGATAAGCAAAAACACTCTATTCAAATGTTACGTACAATAAGGTTTTATGTATATACATTTCAGAAGTAGGCAAAGATAATTAATGGTGTAGTTCAGAGGGGGATAACAGATAATGGTAGAGGCAGTGACTATGAAACAAACTTACCATGTTATGTTTTTAATGAGTAATAGCATATACAAATGTCAGGAATGGAACATGTCTTTTCTCTCTTACTTTCTAATTTATTTTTAAATCGAGTTTTCTAAACTAGAGATTTGCCTTCGCCTGGTGGTAACAAATGAAGAAGAACATTTAAGAAAGGCTCTGAAAGAAATATGATCAAATACACAAGCCCCATTGATCCAAAGCTACCTTGTTGAAAAGACATCTCACAAAACTGAATCGATGCATATGGATTCAGAACAATGCAAGTCAGATTCACTTAAATTGTCCGTCTTTTATTTCCCTTTAAATCAAATATCAATAACCTTTGGGAGGTGATGCTGGCATTCAAATTAAATGACTTCTGGTTTTTCATGTTGTAGACCCGTTTATAGTCTTCCCTAGTCTTAATTAGCCAAATAAGGAAGTAGAGATATTATTAATTATCTTACTGATCCACTTGTCACCTGAATAAAGTAGAAACATAGTGATTTGTTTTTCTTAATATGACCTCAGGAATCACAGCAAAAATAGTCAAGCTCCCAACTGTGCTCATTCTCTGCTACAAACTAAATTGTATACCCAGGCCTGTTACCTCTCCCTCCCCCTTCTCTTTTATTATGTGTTACACAGGGTGTAATTTTGCTAAAACAAGCCCTTTAATTATACATTGCCAAAAGTGTCACCTACTGTTAAATGATTCCTGTGCTGCAGACAGAAGAAACCATGAGCCCTGCAAGGTTCGGAAGTTTCCATTACGCGCACAGACCCCAAGAACAGCTGTTAACAAATCTGTTGGTGGTTTTGTGTAAAAAGGAGCCAGGCTGTGCTCCTGCTGTACTTTTGGTCAGAGAAAGCAATTTACATTTTGACAGGCTTCGTGGGCAGAAGAAAAAACAGCACAGGTATAATAATAGCTCTACATGAAAGATCTGGAGCAATGTTTTACTAATATTGAAAGTTTCATTAAATAATGAGCAGCAATCAGAGAAAAATTATCTCATGAGTACGGCAATATTAAGTCTGTTTACTGATAACATAGATGAGAGTATTATTTTAAGGAACTTTAAGAAAAAGACATGTGTGATTTAATATTTTATTAGACTGTTTAACATAAATTTTATCAAAATGAAACAAAAGAAGATAAACTTAGGTAGGAATGTTGACCAATTTTGTCTTTAAGAAAACTTAATAATTATTTCAATTCTCCATTCTCTTACGTTATAAAACCTTTGTCTATTTTGAATCTATTTTCCCACATACTTTTAAACTGTAATAACTTACATGTAAATATAGAGTATATGTTTTCCTGCCAACCAAAATACTTCACTTTGTGTTGTAATTGCTGCTCTATTTTACTATTAGACCTTAAACATATGATCTAGAATTGAGCATGGGCCTTGCCGAATTTAAATACTAAGTCTAAATTTACGTCTGCATTACCATATTTAAATTATTTTAAGTTCCTCATTAAGTAATATAAGTATAATACCTTCAGAAAATTTTACATTGAACACAGATCTCAAAATAAAATAATTTACATTTATAAAATGCTAATAAGAAAGTAATGTTTTATTGTTGTGACAGAAGTTGATTGTATTTATCAATATTTGGTTTTTCTCTGCTCGCTAGACATACTTAAACACATTCTACAGACATTTTGCCTCTGAGTGGGACCACAGGACACAATTCTGGCTAATGGAATGTGTGTGGCAGAATTGTGTGCCACTCCCAGAGCTGACCAAAAAAGCAATCTTAAACACACTCTCTTCTCTCCAAGGCCCTAGAAGTAGCAGACACAATACAAGGTGGGGTCTCCCTGAGTCAGAGCTTGGAAAACAGTTGTGTACAAAGGCCACACAACAAGAACAAAATGTATTGGACTTCACATAAACGAGAAATAAAATTGTATTTTCTCAGCCCAGGAGATTTTGAGGATATCTTGTTTTTAAGTTCCCCTATGCTAACTGATGTTATTATGTGGATATTTAAGCAGAATATGCATCTATTTCTAAGAAAATATTCACTCTATATTAACTTCCTTAACCCATCAGGGTGTTTGTTGTTGTTGTTGTTGTTGTTGTGTTCTGTTTTTATTTTTTTTGTAATAAAGTCAGAGAATTTAAAGGCTCATGTAATAAATATTCTAAATGAGAAACTTCAAAAACAAGTACTAAAAAATAGTACTTTAACAACCAAAGAAATGCATAATTATTTTCAGTCTTTTAAATTGTATCCTATCTATTACATAATATTAAATAAGCAGATGATTTTAAGGAGATACTTTTATTCTATTTGCATGGTTGTCGAGAATCCACGTTATGCTGTGTTGGGGCTCAGAAAACAATACCCTAAAATGAAGTACTCAGACGCAACCTCACAAGTAAACATTTTTCTCTGACCTTCTCCTGTTCTTCTGCTTCTCAGTCCCATTCTCTCCCGAGGCTAGCTGTAGAAACTAGACTCCCTCTTCTCTAGGGCAGGCCGTTGAAACCAGAACTCCTTTTCCCCAAAGACAACCATAAACCGTAAAAACATTACTCTAACTTTCCCTCCATCTTTCTGTGTAAAAAGTGGCCATAAAGAAATTATCTGACCTACCTTCTTTGACTGTAAGCCATAACACCCCAATTCCAGAAAGAGTCCTGCCCCACACTCAGAAAGGAGGAAACCTGCATAGAGAGGCCAAGAATCTAAACAGACAGGCCTTGCTGGGCTTCTCCTCTGTCTATTAACAGAGCATACGCTTTTTGTCCAATTATATATCTACGCAGCTGTCCATACTTTGTTGAACCTAAGCAAATGAATGGACTATTTCCCCCTGTATCTCTGTGTCTTCATTTTGAACGCTGTCATGTATACATGTTAAATAAATTAGGATGCCTTTTCTCCAATTTATCTGTTTTGTGTGAGTTGATGTGCCAGCAAACCTGCAGAGTGCCAAGCAGAATTTCTCCCCTTTCCCCCTACAGCTGTTATTGTTAGGTACAGAGAAAGACATAAATCTTTCCTTTGTAAAAAATAAAAACAAAAATGACTTATAAGTAAGTATACTGCTGATATGGATTTAATTATCAATAAATAGTGTGTTAACTCTAGTTTATCATTCTTGAATATATGGCATCTTTCAGACTAAAATTCAATCTCATTGCTTGTAGTTTTATTATGTATTCCAATCAAGTTGTAATATGATATATTGGATCAATATAGCTAAGCATAATTATCATTTTATAAAAAGGTTTGAGATAAAGTAATACATACATATTTAAAATATTTTCTTGGAAAATGAGCTACAAAGCAATATGCAAGAGTAGAAAGAGCTTTCTTAGATAAAACTTTTAAAATAATACTTCTTAAGTATGATGTAACATTTTTTTCTAACATAGCTCTATGTTGACTAGACAATATATTTAGAAGATAAAAAGATAATGATTTATTTTAGTGACTCTCTGTCTGACTAACACATTTCTCATTTACACATTTTCCTTGAAGCTCTCAAAACAGCAGCAACAGCTACAAGGCCCTGAGATTTCCAAGGCATACATCTGCATGGCCACAGATTTCATCTCCCTTCCATCTAATTGCTTTGTTTTATTTTTCTCTTCTGCTAATCTCTGTCCGTCTAGCTTTCTAACATCTCACAGCTCAATACATTCTTTTTGCCTCCAGCTTGGTCTTTTTACCTGTGAATCACTTCCCCACTGAAGGTCTAACATCTTAGTCCCACAATGAGTATAGTTTTTTGGAAATGATATTTCCAAATTGCCTGTGGCAAACTCAAAGCTTGGCATGTGATCCTTTTCAATGCTGCAGCTTTGAGAAATATATAAAGGATCTTAATAAACTTTGCTTCTGTGTAAATTCAAGCTATAGTATGGATGGGAAGTTCCCAGTTGGTTCAGAGACATCCTAACTGATATTGAAAACACAAACAGGTAAGTAAGCAGTATGAGGTAGGTCAAAGATCAAGTCATAGAACAAATGGGTCTAGCGAGAGTTTAGTTCAGACAGTTGAGGATCAAAATGGGATAAATCCATGTGAAGTGGAGATCAGTCACGTAGACTGAATAAACAAAGAGGGAAAAAATTTCCCAAAAGTCAAGCCATTGAAGCTATCCTAATACATACTAAGGAAATATTTCTAAAATTTCATTTAATATAAAGAATCATGTAGTAACCTTTCTTTCTCTTCATTGCCAGACTTCTTGAAAGTTCTATAAAATAGTCTACCTTTATATTTTCAACTCTTATTTACTCATTTCATCATCTCTTTATAGTCAAATTTCTGTCTCCACTGTCCTATAAAGATTTCTTCCTTTAGGGCCAAAAATAGACTTTTAATTGAGAGCATAATTGTTTCTATGCCCTCAACTTTGGCACTGCTTACTCACCCTTTTATTAATAAGACGCTTAGCAATGAACTCTTAGCCTCAGTGGAATCTTTTTTTTTTTCTTTTTCTGGTTTTGATTCTATGTTATAAACTTGTGCCTCCATTAGTTTTTAAATTACTTTTTCATTAGCAGAATCAGACTATATTTCAATGTGCTTGTAGAAATTGTTACAACCTCACCTCTCAAAACACTTGTTCTCACACCATATGCTTCAGACTTACAATGCTTCTTCTATTTGCTTGTACATGACCTTGCTATGGGCCATCCTCTCTGTCTAAGGCATCTTTTGTTCTTTTTTTTCTGGTTAAATACTACTGACCAAGACAGAATTAACATTTCTCTCATCTTGACTAAACTTTAGACAGGCATCCTCCCCTCCCACATAGTCACCTCTAGAATTCAGATGGCCTAACCACAGAGACCTTACCTCCCTTTTCTTAGTACATTTACTTTAGAACATTTGCAACTGCAACTTTTTTCCTCTGCCCATTTGAGATGCAAATCCTTTAAAAAAGCCTCCTTGCCAGTTGTACAACCCAGGACTATCTTTCTCAACCACCTGAAGGCAATCCCTTTGAAATGTAATTATCAAAAGTAAAAAATAACACCCCTTATATCTCAGTCTCTGTGGAAGAATGGGGCTACTGTTGGTAGGAGCCTTTCTCAAAATTGTAAAACTACTTGCTATCATAAAGATGCAAAATAGCCTACCTTTCCTTTGGGTAAGGCCAATCAGCAAATACAGCTGGCCTGTGATCCTCCTATAGGAAATGTCCCCTTAGAGAGGCTTGGTCTTCAGAAAGGGAAACTTTCAGAACACAGCAGCTCTGTTAGAAGGAGACTAAGGTGGGTTTAACCCCCCTGATCATATTCACCTCTCTGTAATCTCCTGTCAATACATATCTGAAAGTCAGAGGTTTAGAGAGCCTGATGCAGGTCACATACCCACAGATCTAGGTGGAGAAGGGTAGACAGTAGACATAAAGAACCTAACAAAAGATTTTTTATATATGTATCTGTGTTTATGTATATGTACCTATGTATATGAATATACATATATGTATATTTATATACACACACATACATAAATATTTATATCCCGGTTTGTAAACCAGTTGAGTCATTCATCAATCTACCCACTCATCCCTTGAAAGGATGGTTTTTTAATGTGATTGGCAATATATTAGGTCCTGGAGATTGTTTTAAAAAAATCAATACAGCATTACAATAATGATTGCATTGAATTGCTAGTACAGAAACATTTCCAAATGTTGTGGAATTTTAGGAAACAAAGGTACGGAAGCAGTAAAATTTTTATTGCCATTTACTTTAAGGCTTATACATAAGTACATTGCCAAAAAAGAAGTGGAAGCAAGGCTTGATGGATGTGAGTGGTTTCATGTATCTGGACTATAAAATCTGTGAAAAAGATAAAGAGAGAGGAAAGATGTTGGTAAAATAATAGCAAGCTAGCTAGCTAAATAGATAAGTGGATAGATAGATAACAGAAAATCACCATTGAGACTAAGAAAGGAATGATTACAATAATCACCCAATAGTGTCCCAACTGTGGAAACTCAAAAAAGTAAGACTGAAAATTGACCTTTGAGTTTTGATTGTGAAAAGAGTATTATTGATCTTTGCAAGACTTGCAGGTGGAAAATTATAAAAGGTTGGGATTTTATTCAAACCTGAAGAAATCTAAATACTTATTACATAAAAATTCGAAAAGATAAATGATGAAAAGGAAGAATTACCTTGAATTGAAGTATAATGTTGACTTAAAAAATGAACTGCTTTTCCTCTGCTCTCACACTACAACAATCAACACAGAACACTTCTGGGAGCAAATTTGTGGGGCTTTTTCCCTACTAGCAAGCAAGCAATTGATTCTGCAGTGGACTCTAGCTGGGTGTTCTTCAATTCAACACTATCTACCAGAAGATAGCATCGGACCCCACAGGTTTAGAACTCAATCCACTTCTGATGCCAATCACGAGGCTTGGGTGTTTTTATTTGTGTTTCTGGCCAACCAGGTATAAGTCAGAGTTCCCACAACCTCTCTCTTGGGTTTGATTAATTTGCTAGAGTGGTTCACAGAGTTGAATAAAACACTTATGTCCACCAGTTTATTATAAAGGATATTACAAGGGCTACACCTGATAAGATACAGAGAGCAAAACATGGGAGAAGGGTCACGGGGCTTCCACATCCTCTTTGAGTACACCATCCTCCAGGAACCTTAATGTATTCAGCTCTCTGGAAGCTCCTTGTAGCATCCTCTTGGGCCTTTTATGGAAACTTCATTGCATAGTCATAAATGAAGCATCGATAAGGGGGTAGAAATGTGATTGGACAAAAAGGGTATGATCTAATACAAATAAACAGAGCGGGAAAGCTAGCAAGTTCTATCTATCTGTTCAGATTCTTTTTGGCCTCTCTGTGCAACATTTTCTCCTCCAGGGTATGGGGCAGAACCCCTTCTGAAATGGGGGTTTCATGACTTATAATCAGACAAGGCAAGTTAGAGAATTTCTTTGTGACCAGCTCTAAGATGGAAAGGCAGGAGGAAATTAGGGTACATTTGTAATTTCTGTGGCTTGCCTTGAGGCGAAAAAGGAGCAGGTGAAGGGAGGGCAGAAAAAGGTCAAAGAGAAAGAAATTCTGTGTCTGAGGCCTGATTCTGAGGTCTAAAGCATCCCAACATTATAACAAAAGATGGTCTTTCACTTTTATCTCTCTGCAGTTGTTCCAAAGCTGCTTCAGGAAACAAGGACAAAAGGCCAAACACTTTAACAAAAGATATGCTTATTGCTTTAGTCACTTAGAAAATAACAAAGGTTACCGGAGTTATAAGCCAGGAACTGTGGACGAAAACCAATATGTATGTATAATAATATAACAGACATGTTTCTCATTTTTTCCTTTTCCTTTTTGCTGGTAGAGGAGATTTTATTGATGGATTCCATCTTTACTGCCTTTCAAACCCTGCCTTTCTCCTCAGAGGAAATAAAAAGATTAAGCAATTGTTCTATAAACAGCACATGAATTGTTCTAACCTGATATTATCAGTAATTCTTAAATGTGTGTTCATCAGGAACTCAGTATAAATTCAGTATTTTTAGTCTATTATGTAGTTGTGGCTCAGAACACACCACCCCAAAATATGACTGGAGAAGACCAGAATATTTGAACCTAATATATATGTTTTTGGCATAGTTTAAACACATTATTCACATTAGTTTTAGAACCTGCAAACACAGAAGTATCTCTGAAAAGCTGTCCTTTTGTAAATATATGTATAAAGGAAACCTGCATTTGTAAAAGTATCTCTATCAGGAAGATAGTGCACTGCTCCCAGACAACTTTTATTACCTGAGAGACTTTTTATCAGAGTAATAAGGCAATTTTTATTCACCATAGATTGTCTCTTCTAACTCTCCCATAACTTGTCTTCACCACCCCACAGAAGGCCAAAGCCTTTATTGCTTTTTGTAGCTCAGGATGCTATGTAAACTTTAATCATCTGTGGCCCTTCTTTAAGTTACATATTTTGGTGGGACTCCCATGCATCTGTATATAATTAAATATAGTTTTTTTCCTGTTAATCTGTTCATGTCAATTTAATGTCTAGCCAAGCCTAAGAACTAAGAAGGGTGAAGGATGCCACTTTTCCCTCCTCTGTAATAGTCAACAGAATAGTTTCCACTCTGATTTTGTGCTTTTTTGTCATAAGGCTTCAATAAAATTGTCAGCTCCAATTTACTCATTATAAACATGTGCTATTTTTATTGAAAATTGTGTCAGTGGCATTTCTAGAGAGTATTTGCAAGTTGCTAATTACGAAATAT
The DNA here is from genome assembly GCF_000951045.1 of Mandrillus leucophaeus. NCBI lineage: Eukaryota > Metazoa > Chordata > Mammalia > Primates > Cercopithecidae > Mandrillus > Mandrillus leucophaeus. The sequence goes on from NW_012099210.1 coordinate 6,693,447, forward strand.
GGTAAGTACTATGAGAAGACATTTTATACTTTAGTATTTTTAATTATTTTTAGAAATGAAGCTAAAAATACCTTTTCCAAAACTTATGACAGTGAGAAATATCTGCATAATTGACTCCATCTTGCTTCCAGCCTCATAAGCTAACAGCCTTTGTTAACTTTTAAACAAAGATGATAACAGTACCTTCTGGAAACTAACTTCCTGGGGACTAAAACCACCTTTGTAATACTAACGAAAGGCCACAGTGTTAGGATTATGGGAGGGGTTTGAATTCTGCTTAGATGTAGGCCTAGTTGAGTGATAATCAATCATTGTTTCTTACCTTGATTTTTTGTTTCTCCTTTTTTTTTTTCTTTTGTATTTTTAGTAGAGATGGGCTTTTACTATTTGGCGAGGCTGGTCTTGAACTCCTGACTTCAGGTGATCCATTTGCTTTGGCCCCCCAAAGTGCTGGGATTACAGTCGTGAGCCACCCACATGCAGCCCCCTAGCTTGATTTTCTATAAGCCCTTACTGCTCAGGAGTCACGTAGCCAGAGATCACAGTATTTGTGACTTCCTTAATTGCTCCTATAGATAACATCAGTATTGTCAAAACCTAAGATTTATCTTTGAGATATTTTTCAGACTTTGGATTAACTGACTCCATGTGGACCCACTACTCATACCAAGGACCTGACTCAACCAGTAAACCCAACCCAGAAATGGGCATAGCATGCAAAAGCAGTGTGGACACCCCTATGATTTCTTCCCCAACCAATCAGTAGCACCCGTTTCCTAACCCCCTCCCCACCAAATTACCCTCCAAGCTCCTGGGGAGGTAGACTTGTGAAATGTCTCCTGTCGTAGCACTTGGCTGGACCTGAAGTTATTTAAGACTTTCTCTACTGCAACATCACTGTCTCAGTGAATTGGAATTATCTGTATAACAGGCAAGAAGAACCTGGTTGGGCATTTACAGTATCTGATCCTATTCATATTAGTTGTTAGAATAAATAAATCATAATATAAAGGAAAACAATATTAGTTTATAAGAAAAGGCAAATCCCATTGGAAAGTCAATTTCAATATAAGAAGCAATCAGACCAATCAGAATCACTGGACTCTCGACCAATCGGAGTCTACATAGATCACATTGAGAATACAACTTTTAGTGATAAAGATAAAATGATAAGCCTATTAACAAATTATGCTATTCTACCCTTATTTCTCCATATTTTGGGATTCTGTTGTCCACTAAGGCTTTCTACAACTGTGGTAACCATAGATATTAATTGAATTTCTATTCTGTGTCAGTAAATTTGCATACACTTTGTTTAAAGTCACTCAGCTAATAAGCACAGTACAGGATTTTTCTGCTAGATAGGCCATAGGTACTACTGTGAAGCATTTCATGTTCTAATACAATTGCATGTATCTTTCTCTACTCTTGACTGTTAGCTCCCTAAGGCTTAAATGTGTCTATTCACCTACGCGTATTTTATACTAGCACAATGACTAAAAGTGGATGCATAATTTACAATTTAAGCTATACAGATTATAACACCATAAACAGGGAACCATGATATACTTGGTAGCAGTTATATTAAATTACATGGGAAATGCTTACAAGTCAATCAGTGGCTTCGTAAAATTCTGATATGCCGAGTGACTACTAAGTCACTGGCCAAATGCATGCATAAGCCAGAGAGTGCCTTATTTTGAGACTGGCAGATTTGATCTCAAACTGCTCTAAGGAGATACAGAGACTGAAAACCAAGAGTTAGAGAAAATGCCTAGATAGAGATAGGTGATAGATGGATGGATGGATGGATAGATAGATAGATAGATAGATAGATAGATAGATAGATAGATAGATAGATAGATAGACAGACAGACAGACAGATAGATACAGAAATAGGTATCAGTTGTCAAAAGCTACCTTGAGGAATCCAGAGTCAGCTGATACAAGATAAAAACAGGTAAGCTGGTGTCATTAATTCATAAGGCTTTCTATGTCATTATACAATGCCAGTAAGCAGAGACATCAGGAATACTGAGGTAGTAGTATTTGTTTCTGAAATCCCTTCTACATTCACAGCCACATGTGAGTAGTCCTGCTTATGAGTAGAAGGCAAATTTAGCCAGAGGCAGAATCAGAATAAAGAGGAATTTATTTTCTCTTTCAGGGAAGTTGATCTATGATTATAGGAAGACTCTT
>NW_012099210.1:6696560-6754986 GCF_000951045.1 Mandrillus leucophaeus
CAATTGCACTATATTCCTTCCTGAACTTATCACACATGTAGGACCATGCAAAAATTTCATGTTAGATGACAGTGTTTTACAGGTATAATCATGTATTGTATGTATTTGGACATCCCGTTGCTTCAGAAATGCTCTGTGGAGGAGGTGAGATCTGGGGTTGGGGAGGAGTTTCTTTGAAATAAGGCAACTACTTTCTCTGGGGGAAAAAAGAGCATAATGTGTGATCAGAACAAGAAATGAAAAAATAGAAATAGATGGGGTGGTGTGTGGCCATTTCTAAATAAATGACCATTTGGAGACTTTTGTGACAAACCACTTGTGAACCAAATTCATGGTTTTAATTTTATATTTTCTTTCTTTTTCTTCCTTATACAAATCGCAATTAATCATTATTTGAAGTACGACATTAAAATGCTTTGAAAAAATGCCAGAAAAAATAATTTTTATGTAGTAGTAGAAAATATCATTTTTAAAAGTCCTGACTGAATATGCAATTAGATACCACAAAGATTCATGCAATTAGGCAGAAAATATTTCACAATGCTGTTTCTAAAAAAAATACAAAACAAAAAACCATGCTTTCAAACTGAAAAATGATTAATTAACTAATGCAAAATAATTTCAAGTGTAATCTCTAAGTATACTCTTTGTTATACATTTCTTAAAGTTTATAAACTATTTCCGTGGCTTTTTGAAGACAATAAAGAATGTATATTATTAATACTCTGTACCATCGGTAAGTTGAGTGTTTATTATCTGAAATGGTTTACAATTCAGGCGAATAACAACCTATTTAACTTTTTTCCGCCTTCATCATTATTCTGAGAACCAAAAGTTTTACTTCTGAAACTTAATTTTGTTGTACATGATGATAATATGGTATTTTGATGGATGATACAAAAATGGTTCATGAATAGGAAACCAAATTCAGAAGTCACATTTTTACTTTTAGAATTACATTATTGTATTCAAGTGTGAAGCCTAAAATAAAACAACATAACATATTACTCAAGGGGAAGACTTGTCAGCTACTTTTTCTCTCCTTCCCTCATCCCTGATAGGTGTGTGTGTGTGTGTGTGTGTGTGTGTGTATGTGTGTGTATTTATCTCTCTACACAAACACATTGTCCACATATGGGGACAAAGACACACACATATGTACTCTCTTGCATAAGTAAAATTCAGATTTGCTTGGGGATATCTTGTAACCTAGGGATCACTAGGAACTTATTTGGGGGTGGCCAAAATTATTCATGGAAAAGGAATGAGATGTAGGAGTTTTAGATGTAACGAGCATACATTAAATGACAATCTATGGGCTTATTTAGGCAGACAAGAGTCTATTTACAAATAGGAAGAGGTATGGATGTCTTTTTTGTAGGAACACCTATCCTAAGGTGATAAAGAGCTGAACCTTACAGACTTGACCCTATAACAATAACAGAAATTACAGACAGGAGAAGCAACTCTGAATAAACCTTGCTGTCCATTATATTACATATTAAATATACATACATATTTAAGGTCCCCTTCTCTTTTTTGTGCTTTGCTACTTCCCTGAATTCTATCAGTCTTTTGTGTGTTACTCTCTTAATTCTCCAATCAAATAGTCACCATAGAACTGGGATGTGGACGAGTGTGGGTTCTTATTTTTCTCGAACTAGTGAAAGAATCATAATTTATCAATACCTACACTACTGGCTTCTCAAAGCCCATATCATTCTCATACTCACAATTTGAGGTACCTAGTGGGTAGTATATCTTTCCAATTCTCATTAGTGATAAAGAATTTTGCCTCTTTCAGTTAGAAAACTGAAGATATGGGTATCAAATGCATGGACCAATTAGACCATCACATTCATCCTGAAACTCTATATGAATGTATAGAAAGTCTCATATGTATATATGGAGGGAGTATACACACACATACTTTTTTATATACTGAAAGTTTTGTTGTGATAGTTCACAATACATACAATTTAACCATTTAAAGTGTGCAAGGCAAAATTCTCAGTTATATAACCACTATCACAATTTTAGAGCATTTTGATCACTTCAGAATGAAAGCCCATACCCTTTGTCTATCACTCCGATATCTCTAAGTCAGACAACCACTAAGCTGCTCTCCCTGTAACTTTGCCTATTAAGAATTTTCATATAGATGAAATCATATTATGTGTGATCTTTTGTGACTGGCATTTTGGTATAATGTTTCCAGAGTTCATCATATTGAAACATGTATGAATATTTCACATTTTTATAGCTTAGCAGTATTCCATTGTATGAATATATGATATTTTATTTATCCATTAATTAGTTGCTTGATATTTGTTTCCACTTTTTGATTATTCTAAATAATCCTTCTGTAAACATTCATGTACAGGTTTTTCCAAGCATATGCTTTCACTTGGTCGAAGGGAACATAGCTAGAAGTAGAATTGTTGGGTCCAATGATAATTCTATGTTTAATTTTTTGAAGAACTGTCAAAATGTTTTCCAAAGTGGCTGTACCATTTTTATATTTCCACCAGTAGTTTACGAGAGTTCTAATTTCTCTATGTCTTTGTTTACACTTTTTATTATCTGTCATTTTGATTATAGACAAACTTGGGGGTGTGAAGTGTGATTTCTTATGGTTTCAATTTGCATTCATCTGATGACTAACGAGGTTGAGCATATTTTCATGTGCTCATTGGCTAGTGGTATATTATCTTTGGGAAAGTTTGTTAATAGTGGTCATAGTGTACATTTTGATTACCCCCAATTTATTTGATATTTTGTTGTCAGTCATGCTATTGGTGTCAAATGTAAAAAATCATTGCAAAATCCAAGATCATAAAACTTTACTTTCAGGTTTTCTTCTAAGAGTTTCATACTTTTTGCTCTTGCATTTTGGTCTGTGATTCATTTTAAGTTAATTTTGTACATGGTGTGAGATAAGGATCCAAGTCCATTATTTTGCATCTAGATGTCCAGTAGTCCCAAAGCCATTTGTTGAGGAGACCATACTTTCCCCACTGAATGGTCTACTCACCCTTGTAAAAAAATCAATTGACCATAGATGTATTTGTATATTTCTGGACTGTTTATTTTATTCTGTTCATCTATATATCTATCCTGATGCCAGGACCTCACTATTTTGGAAATGTGTTAGGAAGTGTGAGTACTCCAACTCTATTCTTTTATAGATTGTTTTGACTGTACTGGGTACCTTAAATTTCCATATAAATTTAGGACCCCCTTGTCAATTTCTACAAAAAGTCAGCTAGGATTCTGATAGGGATTATGTAAAACTTATAGATCATTTTGGGGAGTATGACTATCTTAATAATATTAGGTCTTCTGATTCTTGATCATGGATATCTTTCTATTTATCTAGAACACATTTCAGCAATGTTTGCAGTTTTTTGTGTACATTATGACATTTTCACTTATTTTGCTAAATTTATTCCTAAGAATTTTACTTTTTGGTGCTATTGCACATATAATTGTTTTCTTAATTTTATTGTGGATTTTTCAATCTAGTTTACATAATAGAGTTGATTTTTAAATTTTGTTTTCTGCAACTCTCTGAACTCACTTATTATGTTTAAAAGTTAAAAGCCCACAAAGTGGATTCTTAAAGATTTTCTATACATAAGATCATGCCATTTGTGAATAGGGATAGTTTTATTCTTCATTTTTAATATAGATACTTCTTTTTTTTCTTGTCTTTGCCCTTCTTAAACCTTCCAGTTCTAAGTCAAATAGAAATGGTGAGAGTGGACATATTATTTTTATTCCTGATCTTAGAGACAAAGCATCTGGTTTTCACTAGTAAATATGTTGCTAAGTGGAGGTTTTTTGTACTTGCCCTTTTTCAGGGTGAGAAATTTCTCTTCTGTTCCTAGTTTGTTGAGTGTTTTTAATATGAAGCAATAGTGGATTTTGCCAATTGCCTTCTCTGCACAAATTAGGGCAATCATCTTTTTTTTAAATAATCTTCATACTATTAATATGGTATTGATTGATTTTCATATGCTGAAACATATTTGCTTTCCTGGAATAAATGTCACTTGATGATGGTAATTTTTTTTCTATGGTACTGAATTCAGTTTGCTAATATATTTTTAAGGATTTTTTTTCATTTATATTCATAAGAGATGTTGGTCTGTTGTTTCCTTTTCTTTCCTGTTTCGTTTGGCTTTGGTATTAGGGTTAAATAGCCTAGGAAGCATTTTATCTTCTATTTTTTTAGAGGTTTGTGAGTTATATATATATATGAGATAGGGTTTCATTCCATCTCATACCTAGGCTGCAGTGCAGTGGCACAATCATGGCTCACTGCATCCTCGACTTCCCAGTCTCAGCCGTTCCTCCCTTCTAAGTAGCTGGTACCACACATGTGCACCACCATACCTGGATAATTTTTTGTAGAGACAGAGTCTCCCTATATTGCTCAGGCTGGTCTCAAACTCCTAAGCTCAAGACATCCTTCAGCCTCATCCTTCCAAAGTGCTGAGATTATAGGTGTGAGCCACCAAGCTGGCTGTATTAATTCTTTAAATGGTTGGTAGAATAAACCAATGAAGCCATCTAACCTGTTTGATTTATGGAACTAGTTATTGTTTATTAATAATTTAATTTTCTTACTTGCTCAGGTCTATTCAATTGCTTTTCTTCTTGTGTCAGTTTTGGTAGTTTGTGTCTTTCTAGGAATTTATCCATTTCATCTAAGTTATCTAATTCATTGCCATACAATTGCTCATAATATACATATATTTATTAATGTATATTTAAGATATATAACTATAAATATAAAATATATAATATATATACATTTCTGTAAGGTAGTACTATTTCCTTTCTAATTCTAGTAACTTTAATATTCTTTCTCACTTTGTGTGTCTGTCAATATAGCTAAATATTTGCTTATTTTGTTAATTTTTTATTTCAAAGAACCAACTTTTGTCTTTATTTATTTTCCCTGTTGCTTTTCTATTCTCTATTATATTAATTTTCAACCTGATGTGTATTTTTTTTCTACTTTTTGCTTTAGGTTTAATTTGCTCTTATTTTTTCAGTCTCTCAAAGTGGAAGTTTAGGCTAATTAGGAATCATTCTTGCTTTTTATGTAGATATTTACAACTATAAATTTTCCTTCAAGCACTGCTTTACCTGATTCTAATAATTTTTGGTGTGGTGTGCCTTCACATTTATTTATCTCAAAGTACTTTCTAATTTCCCTCGTGATTTCTTATTTGACCTCTTAGTTAATTAGGAGTATGTTATTTAGTATTCATATATTTATAGGATTACCAAATTTCTGTTATTGATTTCTATGTTCAATCTATTGTGACCAGAGAACATACTTTGGGTAATTTGAATCCTTTCTATGTTCAATCTATTGTGACCAGAGAACATACTTTGGGTAATCTGAATCCTTTAAAATTTGTTTTGACTTGTTTAATGGCTCATAAACTGTCTCTCTTGGAGAAAGTTTCAGGTACACTTGAGAAAAATGTGTATTCTACCATTGTTGGGTGCTGTATTATATAAATGTCTGTTAGATTTAGTTGGTTTAGAGTATGATTGGTATCTACTACTTCTTTGACAATCTTCTGCTTAGTTATTCTGGCCATTATTGAAAGTGTTAAATTCTCTATTTTTAAATTATGATTTCTTTCTCTTTTTCTTTCTTCTTGTCAGTTTTATTTTCCATTTTTGGAGGGAGGAGGCCCCGTTTTGTAGGTCTCTGATTGTTACATCCAACTTATAGATTAAACTTTTATCCCTATGAAATAAGTCTCTTTTTCTTAGTAACATTTACTTGATTTAGAGACCAAATTTTGTACAGCCATTCCATATTTCTTATAATTTGTGTTTTCATGATCTGTTTTTGAATCCAAAGTTTATCTTCTGTAGTAAGTATATAGTTGGATCTTATATCTTTTAAATCCCTCTGACCATCTATGTCATTTGGAAATTTTAGTCTACTCACAATTAATGTTATTATGATATAGTTGGATTTATGTCTGTGAATTTTTGTTTTCTGTGTGCCTTTTATATTCATTTATTTATTCCTTTTAATACATTAAATTAATATTTTCTAATGTAACATATTAATTACCTCAATTTGTTTGCTATGTCTATGTTTTTTAGCTGTTTTCTTAGCAGTTGTTCTAGAGCTTACCATATATATCTTAACTTTGATACTTCACATTTAGACTAAACTAATTCAACTGAGGTCTAGAAACAATATACTAATATAGCTCTATTCCCTTTTCCCCACATTTGTGCTATGATTACTTTATATAATTATATGTCTCTTAAACAAGTGGGAGAAGAGAGGAGAGCAAATATGTATTTATATAGATGGCAATATTAACTTTCTTATATTCTATTTCTGGGTTTCTTTATTTATTCCTGTGGATACCTGTTACCACCTGGTGTCATTTCCTACTCCAATATAGTTTACCTCCCAGACAATTTCTTTGTAGTTGTATTAATCAGTTCTTACACTGCTATAAACCCTGAGACTGGGTAATGTATAAAGAAAAATGTTTTAATTGGCTCATGGTTCCATGGACTGTACAGGAAGCATAATGCTGGCATCTGCTTCTGGGGAAGCCTCGGGAAACTTTCAATCATGCAAAAGGCAAAGGGAAAGCAGGCACGTCTGACATGGCTGGAGCAGGAGGGAGAAAAATGGGGGGAAGTGCCACACATTTCTAAACAACCAGATTTAATGAGAATTCTCTCACAAGGCAGCACTAGGGGGATGGATGCTAAATCATTAGAAACCACCCCCATGGTTCAGTCACCTCCCACTATGCCCCACCTCCAACACTGAGGATTACGAATCAATGTGAAATTTGAGGAGGGACACAGATCTGAACCATATAAATACAATTTTATTTTTATATATCTGTGTGTGTGTGTGTGTGTGGGTCGGTGTATAGTTTTATACACTTCCTTTTTAAGTCATTAGAAGGAAAAAGTAGAAGACATGTGCATATATGCTATATTTAATAATTCCACAGTTAATTTTACTAGAGGCCTTTGGTTTTGTTTTTCTTTTTATGTAGATTGGAACTATGGTCTGGAATATCCTTTGGTATTTCTTATAAATTGTATCTACTAGTAATAAATTCCTTCAGTTTTTGTTTACCTGTGAATGTTTTAATTTTTTTACATTTTTGAAAGAAAGTTTTGCTGGGTAAAATTTTTGGTTTACAGTATTTTCTTTCAGCACTTTGAATATATTACTCTACTTCCTTTGGCTTCCAATTTTATAAGGAGTCAGTTGTTTAATCTTATTGGAGTTTCTTAGTAAATGAGAAACCATTTTTCTCTTGATCTTGTCAAAATTTTTCACTTTGACTTTCTGTACTTTTCCATGATATGTCTGTCTGTGTCTCTGTTTGTTTTCATGTTACTTGGTGTCAATGAGCTCCTTAAATTTGTATATTCATGTCTTTCATCAAATTTGGAAAGCTTTCCAACTTTTACAACTTGTTTTCTAATTATTTTCTTCCTTCTCATCCATAGTAATTCCATTAAAAGCATATTAGTGTGCCTAATAGTGCCCCACCTTTACCTGAGGCTCTGTTTACTTTTATTCATTCTCTTTTCTTTCTATTAGTTTGATTGTATAATCTCTATCCATCTATTTTTCAAGCTTACTTATTCTTTCTTCTTCAAGTTTAAGTCTACTGTTGATCAACTCTAGTGATTTTTTTTCATTTCAGTTGCTGGGCTTTTAAAGCCCAGAATTACAATTTGGTTCCTTTTATAACTGCTGTTCCTTTATTGATATTGTCTATTTGATGAGATCTTATCATCATGCCTTCCTTTACTTTTTAAAGCATCATTTATTTTGCTTCTTTGAATATATGTGTAATGGCTGTTTTGATCTTTTTTTGTGTTAAATACAACATCTAATAATTCTCACATGCAATTGCTTTTGTTCAAATATATTTCATTATATGGGCCAAATTTTTTGTGTGTATCTTTAAATGTCTCATAATTTTTTCCAAAAAACTAAAAATTTTAGATAATATATTCTAATAACCTTATTCATTGTTTTTTTCTCCTCCCTCTGAAGCCTGTTTTAGTTATTCATTTAATTATTTGTTAATGACTAGATGGATAACTTTAATACAGTCTATTCCTTTTCTCCCTCCACCCATTAAAAGCCTCTGATATTGCTCCTCAAATCTCACTGCCTTGGATGTGTACACAACTAGCCTAAAATGACAGTTGTTTTAGTAGGACTTTCTTTGATTGTCTCTTTTTTTTACCACAACTAAATGTTAATATCCTCTAATTGCCAGCTCATTACTCTATTGTTGTTAATATGTTCTGATGCATAAATTCCTCTGCAGGTTAATCCAGTTAAATCTGGGATCTTTTGCATGAATAGTTTTTGAGTTCAACATTTCGGTTTGCCCTGACCTTTGGAGAGCACTTCTTAACTGTTTATTCATTTGGTTACTCCGATAAGCCTGTTGGTCTGTGATTTAACTTATACCTCTAATGAAATTATTAGCATCCTCTTAATTGCTTTCCACTGAAAGCTTCATAATTTTTTAGCATGTTCTTAGGTTTGAAGTTCCCTACACTCTGTTTCACATAATGTCAAATATTTTAGGAAAAGCTTCTGAGCTCACTTTTTATGGCCTGACTGTCCCTCTGGGGAAAAAAAAATTCAGGTCACATCTCTGGATCTAAGAGCAGGAACATTGTCCTGCTTCTCTTTGATTGACATTTCTGCTCTTTTCTTGCTTCTTCCAGCATTGAACCTTCATCCTATGAATGAGCCAATGTGAAGGCAATCAGGATCCCAATATCCTTAACAAGTGTTCTCAAGGTAGACATTCTGTCCCACAGGTTTGGGAGGGTGGAAGAAGATAGATACCAACATCTAAGGCAAAGTCAACCAAAATTTAGTCTCCGGAACAGAAATGTGAAGGATGAAGAATGAAATAAAGAATGTTGATTTCCTATCTCTCACACAAAGATGCCATAGCTCACAGCTGGCAGTTGGGGTAGAATAACCTGAACCTGTATTGTCAGTTATCCTCACCTGGAATGGAAGTCACAATCTGCTGGGAGTGAGAAAGGACATAGTAGATTATAGTTCTAATATCACAGATTCTCACTGTTTTTACTGAGTTTTAGTCAATTTTCTTGAATAAATGTTTCTTCATTTCCTATATACTCTTAGAAACATATCCACAGATTTAACATTGACCTTTTCTTAACATATATAAATTCCACCAGTTTCATGGAGGATTTCCATGGAACTCCTCATGTTACCATTCCAGAACACTTATTCGTGAAACAAATATTTGTTGACTGTATAAAAATAGGTACTGTTTCCATGGTAATATGAAAGAATAGCAGTAGAAAATAGGGAGGTAGTTCTGAGAATAAAATCCTAAAATCTGTTATTTTTAAAATTAAGAAACACAAAACTTAAATATATCCTTAGTATTAAACATCCAAAAAATATTAAGTTTCATAAAAGCAGAAATCATAATAGGCTTTATATGGTTGTTTAATTTTTTTAATAACACACGTGTTTTATAATAATAGGAGAGCCAGTTCAACTTATTGACCTGAGAAATACTATTGGAAATGTGTTTGTTGACTACACAACTATGGAGTAGAAATCCTCTAAATGCAGGAAATGAAGTGATACACAAAAAGAAGAAGATTGGGATATTCATAGGTAAGGTGTATAAAAAAACAAATCCACAAGCAAGAAAGATAGTAAGAGCTAAGCAATAGATTATAATAGGTTGAAGCATAGAGAATTACTGGTGGTTGCTTAAAGATCTGGGAAAAACTCTCTTGCCAGGTGACATTTCAAAGGAAATCTAAATGACAAGAAAGGGTCAAACAGAATTTCAAAGGATAGGGAAATCCAGGCAGCAGATAGGGCTATTGAAAATGATATAAAGGAAAAGCTTGGTTATTAAAGGAACAGAAAGAGTCAGTGTGACTGTGCCATGGTAGATAAGGAATTTGGCAATAATATTTAGTTATTGGGTCGTGATAGCCCCCAATCAAATCACCTAATCAGCTGATATATAGCCCTAAGCAATGTGTAAAAATCTGATTCCCATTCTGCATTCAAAATTTTGCAAATTCTATAAACCATTATTTATTGTTATTGCTAAAACGGACCTTTCATTCCTGTCATGTCTGATAATCATTAAAATACTTAGATATTTTGTGAAATAAAACCATTCTCAATTTAGATTTGATTCTTTTGTTATCTATTTGGATCTGATATTGCTATAAAATGCTTGGGATGTAATGTATGATATAGCAATTCATTTAATTCTGCTTGTTGAATTTTCACTTTATCTGATCTGCTTCTATAAATGTCCTATAACTACATCCAGTCTGATTGTTCAATTATCTTGGCATTACTCCGGTCTAGAGCAGTTTCAGCATTCTTAATCCTACAGTGTAAATGTAGACTCACCATGTGGGAACTCCTGAAATCATGTTGTCTGTGTAAAAAGCAGAGAAAAGTATATGACTCATAATAGGAACTAACAAAGGTAAGTTTTGTTGCCTTTCTTGCTACCTTCCTTTCTCCCACCATTACTTTCTCCCCCTGCACAAGAAGAACCTGAGACAGGTAGGACTATCCATTGTTTTGTACATCCTAATGAGAGGGGAAGTAATAGTTCAGAAGGAACTGTGATGTGGTGGGAAATCACAGGTTTTGGTACCAAAAGACCTGAGACCAGGCTTGTGTTCTAGTACTAACTTTTAATAGCTGTGTATTAGTCAGGGTTCTCCAGCAAAACAGAACTATAAGAATGTACATATAAGTACACACATACACACACACACACACACACACACATTCATTTTATTGTTTTAGTAGCAGAAAGATTTATTAGAAGTTTATTACCCTGAACTGGTGTTGCATGTGCCATAGTACTATTAGTCATTAAAATTGATGTGAAGAAATATTCTTGCTTCCAAAATAGTCTTGAACAAAGCTATAAAATGTAGTTTCCAGTGTGATTTGTGTTCTTCCTCTTTCCCTTGGCATCCCACCAATGACTATGGTTATCCCTTTTACAGATGGATATCGTGAGATACCAAGATAGATGCTACTCTAATGGTTACACATTAGAGTGAGTGACAGGAGTTGCCTTTCTCTGCCTGGCCTAGGTAGAAGGTATTGGAGAGGCTGATGTGTCTGATCAAAGATAGGGACATCCATGGCCCCATCCAGTTGACACACAAAATAAACCATCATATTATACTTTGTTGCTATGAACAATTTACCTAAGTTCCCTGAGTATTAGTTTATTTTTGAATGAATTATAGTGGGTAAAACATCCCACAGAAATGTTATAAAGAATAAATTAAATATGCAAAATATATGAAAGCACTTTGTAAGCTTTTATGACCATAATATTTATCATTATTTTACCTGATTTTACCAAAAATTTTTAAATGAAGCTATAGGAGTGTTTAAGTTACACATATAAAGATTCTTTTATAGATTTAACAATCATACTTCTGGCACTTTTCTCATTTATGGTGCTAGAGTGTACTGTTACACAGTATACATTCTGCTGGAGACTGTAACTTTTAGTTCCATTCAAGAAAAATTTGGTAAATATTATAAAAAGAAAGAAAGACTATAACTTTTTTAATTTCTGAGAAAGCTTTTTAGAACATCTTTATGTAAGTCCAATCCAAGCTAATTTGAGATATTAATTTGGAGACTTTTTCATTGCACTTTCTTTAGGTCAATCAGATGAGAGAGACCACGAGGGTGCTTGAGCAAAAACAACATCTGGCATTTTTCAGGGATAGAGGAATAATTCAGAGATCCAGGAGGATTGGACTGTGAGAAAGGCAAGCATCAGGTGCTGTTTGCTGTGTTAACAGTTAATAATTACATTGAGGATTTTTGCTCACACTTCTTTTGTATCCTAATTATTTATAGTTCAGGTCTCCAGCTTTTACATATCCCTTTCTGCTCCACAAGTCTCTGGAGATCTCTGAAAATAACTGCTGAATAACAGTGACTTAGGTAACGGATTGAGTTGGATTTAAAGTCTTCATATTGAAGAATATATTATGTTTGTTTCTGTCTCCTATTATGACAATAAAACTCTCATGGTTACTGATTATTCCCAAGCTATTCCAAATAGTGACAATCAAAAAATAGAGAGGACATAAGAGTAATGGCAAAGAGGAGATAGTACATTCAACAAGAAAACTTTTGCTTACATTGCTTGACATGATATATTTAAATGCAATTGTAAATGTTACTTAAGGGGAACTATTTTAGAAAAAGTTAATAGTTTCTGAAAGGTAGAGATTTGATTAAATCAGAATCATGCTCAGGTGATGTATTAGCCAAGTTTCTCCAGAGAAACAGAACCAATTCAGTAATACATATGTGGGGTGTATGTGTGGGCGTGTGTGTGTACATTTCTCATACTATGTTACCTGTAATATATGGTGTAAGGAAATGACTCACATGATTATGAAAACTGGAGACATAGGAAAACTAGCAGTATGCTTTCAGTTTGAAAGCAAAGTCCTGAGAATCAGAAAACCAATCTTGTAAGTCCCAGGCTGAGGACAGGAGAAGACCAGTGTCTCAGCTAATGCAGTCAGGCAGAGAGAGAAAATTCTTCCTTCCTCTACCTTTTTGTTCTATTTAGGACCTCAATAAATTGAATGATGCCTGCCCACACTGAGGAAGGCAGTCTTCTCCCAATACAAATCTAGACTCTATTGATTCTAATGCTAATCTCATACAGAAATGCTCTCTCAGACACACCCAGATATAATGCTTAACTAAATACCTGGGCACTCTGTAAAATGTCACTCTGTAAAGCTGACATATAAAATTAGCCATCACAGAAGTATAACTATCAACTTTCCCATTTTTAAATTCACATGTTACATTATACTGGATATAAATTTTTGGAAATGCAGGGGTGTAAAAGGTTGAGAAAATCTTAAAAATACTAAAATCAAGTAGGAGGAGTTGAAGAAAAAATAAAATTGTGGTGAATATTGAATAAAACAGTTTCCTTGGCTAAAAACTTCCATATGGAACAGCATATTGAGTTTCTTCTCAAAGAGTGGCAAAACTATATACCAGATTGATTGAATCTGGCCTTCTGTGGAACATAAGTTTATATACACATTTGTAGAGAACAGAAAAAAAAGAGAGTCATATTAGGTGTTATGTGGAGTTACTAGACAGTTTCCTAAAAACTAAGCATTATGTACTCTTTAAGTTAAAATTTAAAGCTTTATTTTAGAAGCTATGAGATAATAATTTATTTAAACATTTTTAAACCTATAAATTTTATTGGAATGTATTGTTCTAGCTTGAATTTTCTGAGGGAACACAAGACACTAGTCACAAAAATGGTTCCCTACTTTTAGCAGAACAACAAAAAAGTTCTCCCCACTTTATAGAATCTTTAAATATAAAGGCAAATAGCTGATCTCCAATGAGTTAAGAAAAGTTTAAATTCTGATACAATAATGAATATAAAATATGTGTGTATACACAGCATGCATATATACAAACAAAATTAGTAAATATATGTTATGCATAATATATATGAATATGTAATTATATATGCATAAATATATAATAAATTAACAAATTCATCTTTTTTAAGTCTTTTATAATATATCATTTTATATATTCTCAGATTTCAAAAAGAGATAATACAGGCTTCTTGATACTATAACAGGGTAGCCCAAATAGCGAGATTATGAAGGTCAACTAAGAAAATGAGTAATCCACAGAATGCTATGTAAAAAGGTCATTGAGTGATCCTGAAGCCTACATAGACTTCTATACAATTGCTTTCAGTAGAAAATCTCCTCAAAAGTTGAACAAAGTAATTTTTAGATAATTTTAGGATTAATGCAATTGAAAGACTCAAGAATACTTCACATAAAAAATAATATACAGAAATAAGTGGAGAAAATTTGCTACATTTTGAAAAGATATTCTTCAATCACACAGTAAAAATTCTCATAGTGCTGTTCTAAATTTCAAATAAAGGATAAATTTAAAATTATAGATAAGTGAAATTTGCATATCTTTCCTAATATTAAATTTTTACAATTGCATGACAACATATAGCTAAGCTAATTTACAATTAAAATAGTGAAGAACAGTGGATGAAATAATACAATGTGTTAAATATGATGACTGGTTAGTCAATTTATTTTGAATATCAAACAGAAGTGAGATTTCAGAGTGAAATATTTTGCCTTTGTATTTGTCTTTCTAGTTTGCTAATGATCATTACTAGACAAATTATGAAAATCACACACACTTTTCCCCAAAACAGTGCCTGACATATTAAAAAGAAAAATCCCCTAAACTGAATCAGGTATTAATAAAGTACTGAAATTGTGACACCATTTATAAACCTTTGAATCACAAATATTGTATTTCCATTGCCTAAATTTTACTTTAGGCTGAAATAGAAACTAACATTTATCAGACTCATTAACCCTCAATGAAAGGATGAAAGGGTTAAGAATCAGAGTTGTCAAGATTATGTAGAGTTAGGGACAAGAAATTGAAAGAGAGAAACTTTCTCTTTTGATTAGACATTCAGTCTCTTGGTTATATTTTGCCTTCTATTGAGTCTCACTCATTATTCTGTATTCCATTCATTGATGATTATTGGTGGGTGTTAAGAGCCTAGAATAATTTTAATACCTAATTAAAATGTTTTGAAGTTTGAATATCCTACATTGTTATTTTAAAAGTGTGTGTGTGTGATTTTTAAGCATTGCATTAGCAGTGATCATTTATAGGAACTGTCTTCAATATATGTGGCTCAGCCAAATTTGTGAGTTCATTATTCATAAGCACATTAGATTCATCTATATATTTTTAGCTGAAAAAGTTACTCAATCATCATTTCTTGTCAAAATTATTATAATGCCATAATGATGTGCTTGAAAGACTATAATTAAGAGTAAGTTAACAATGCCATCTGAAACTCAAAACTGAGAGATGATTATAATTTAACCCAATTACTCTATTGTAAATGATCTCAGCTTTTCAAGGACTCTAAGTAAATTTTATTATATTCTTACAAAATATGTGCCACCTAAAATAATTCTGATGATCAAGCTCCTGAATAAAAGCATGCGTTTATTTGCCAAAAATCCCTATAAAACAAAAAACAAAACAGTCTGATTATTTCACTTATTAATAAAAAAAATCTTAAAAATTCAAATTTAGTAATATTTAAAAATGGTTGAAGCAAAGCTGAACATATTGAAATGATATCCAGTTTTCTATGAATTGGCCACTGGTTCCATTTGTTTTGTGAATTTGCAGGACTAGAGTCTGGAAAATGCATATCTGTATTTTGTCAGGGGAAATTATCTTGTTTGGGAATGTTTACAAACCACAACAGAAGAAATTGAAGCATCTTTTACTTAGGGTGAAATGTCAAGCAAAAAAGATAAGAAGATTATTTTCTCTGTCAATTTCTGTTTCACATAGTTTTTCTCTAAGTTGTTTTTAATAACCATGTATTATAGGTAAGCAACCTACTCCTATGTATGAATCAACTGGGGGGTAAACAAGTCACTTGGCGTAAGTGGCAGAAGATTTAGCATATATTTATTCTGTTATTCTACACTTCAAGTAGAAGTTACTAGGCACTTTTCACCTTTCCAATAATCACCTAGTTAAATTTTAACAATGCCCTTCTCCCTTGAGCATTTGGATACCAAGGATTGCTCAATTTCTTTGAGGTAAGTTCTACTCAGTCTATTTGTGGTAAAAATATATGTTTTTCTTTTTATTATTTATTTCTAATGTATGGGTTTTATGCATCAATACTTTTATAAAATAAATAGAGAAGCTTTTACTTTTTTTTTTTTTTTTGAGATGGAGTCTCGCTGTGTCACCCAGCTGGACTGCAGCAGTGGTGTGATCTCGGCTCACTGCAACCTCCGCCTCCTGGGTTCAAGCGATTCTCCTGCCTCAGCCTCCCAAGTAGCTGGGACTACAGTTCCATGCCAACACGCCCAGCTTATCTTTTGTATTTTTAGTAGCAACAGGGTTTCACCATGTTAGCCAGGATGGTCTTGATCTCCCGACCTCGTGATCCGCCCACCTCGGCCTCCCAAAGTGCTGGGATTACAGGCTTGAGCCATCACACCCAGTGAGAAGTTTTTTCAAAATCACACAAACACAGGCCATTATACTCAATACATATAATACTATGGCTATGGCAATGGTTTGCAGATCTCGCTTTGTGTAGTACTACTTTAGTGACCTAGTGCACTGTTTAATTTTTGATGGGGTTATGAGAATGTGAATTAACTTAGCTTGTTCTTGCTAGTCTTTTTTCTTGAAAGCAGAATCCTATTCATTGTCTATTATCTTTTGTTAAACAGCATAACTAGATTGGTGTTGGTTCTGCCTGACTTAGTTCTTTTCTTCATTCATTTAAGTAAGACTTCTAACTCTTACTATGAATTTCATTCCTGTTTTTAGATATCTGTGTCTTGTTAGAACTGGAAAGAATCTGTTACCCTTGTCCACATGGGCATTTAATGACTCGAGTCATTGCCCTAACTTGCAAGTAGCTCACTATCTAAATGTATTTCTGTTTCTCTTCCAGCCTTATTTATAGCATGACGTTGTAATACTTCCCCTAACTCAAGGGTTCTTAAGAGTTTTCTAGTCCTCTAGAGCATTAATCAATTTCCTTTAGAAGGTTCATGAACCTAATAAATTATATGCATTATTTTGTGCATTGGTGCATATGACATATTCAAAGTCTTTTTTGTTGTTGTTTCAAAAGATGTACTGTTGCCATTTTTTTGTGTGTGGAAAGACTACAGTGCTATCAGCCAATAAACTGTAATGGATTAAAAATTCCAAACTTCTTGATAGGTAACTTGAACTCAAGGCAATAAGAGGATAATTATCTCTTTCCTTACCGATCATTGTCTAAAGTATTATTTTTCAGGACTTGCAAATAAATTAAATAATCCTAACTCTGGATATGTATACTCAAACTATAGGCCAAGTGTAGCATAAAGAAAAAAATCAATCACATTTGCATCACCATCCTAGTCTACACATGCGAGCATGAGCAATCATCAGATTAGAGATTTAAGGGATATTATTGTAGATTCAGCATGATATTATATGAAGCACACAACCAACTATTGATGGTTTGAAGCTGAAAAGAGGGCCACAAACAAAGAAATCTGTTCAACCTGTAGAAGCTGTAAACAATCTCTGAGAACATTTTCAATAACAAGCCACCAGCAAGGAGCCCAGCCCTGCCTGAATCTTGATTTTAGCTGAGACCCATTTTCAGACTTCTCACCTTCAAAATTTTAAGATAATAAGTGTATTAATCTGTTTTCATACTGCTATGAAGAAATACCCAAGACTGGGTAATTTATAAAGAAAAGAGGTTTATCTATGCAAATAAACTAGAAAATCTAGAAAAAATGGATACATTCCTGGACACATACACACTCCCAAGACTGAACCAGAAAGAAGTTGAATCTCTGAATAGACCAATAACAAGTTCTGAAACTGAGATAGTAATAAATAGCTTACCAAACAAAACAAAACAAACAAACAAACAAAAAAACCAAGAAAACAAAACCCAGAACCAGATGAATTTACAGCTGAATTCTACCAGAAGTACAAAAAGGAGCTGATAACCTTTCTACTGAAAGTATTCCAAATAAGTGAAAAGAAGGGACTCCTCCCTAACTCATTCTATGAGGCCAGCATCATCCTGATATCAAAACCTGGCGGAGATACAACAAAAAAAGAAAACTTCAGGCCAATATCCCTGATGAACATCAATGCAAAAATTCTCAATAAAATACTGGCAAACCGAATACAACAGCAAATCGAAAAGGTTATCCAACACAATCAAGTTGGCTTCATCCCCAGGATGCAAGACTGGTTCAACATATGCAAATCAATAAATCTAATTCATCACATAAACAGATCTAAAGACCAAAAGCACATGATTATCTCAATAGATGCAGAAAAGGTCTTTGATACAATGCAACATCCCATCATGTTAAAAACTCTCAATAAACTAGTTATTGAAGGAACATACCTCAAAATAATAGGAATCATTTATGACAAACCCACAGTCAATATCATACTCAATCCACAAAACCTGGAAGCATTTCGCTTGAAAACCAGCACAAGATGAGGATGCCCTCTTTCACCACTCCTATTCAACATAATATTGGAAATTCTGGCCAGGACAATCAGGCAACAGAAAGAAATAAAGCATATTCAAATAGAAAGAGGGGAA
Organism: Mandrillus leucophaeus; assembly: GCF_000951045.1. Lineage (NCBI taxonomy): Eukaryota > Metazoa > Chordata > Mammalia > Primates > Cercopithecidae > Mandrillus > Mandrillus leucophaeus. The sequence goes on from NW_012099210.1 coordinate 6,714,899, forward strand.
GTCAGATTATCCTTGTTTGCAGATGATATGATCCTATATCTAGAAAACCCCATCATCTCAGCCCAAAAACTTCTTAAACTGATAAGCAACTTCAGCAGAGTCTCAGGATAAAAAAATCAATGTGCAAAAGTCACAAGCATTCCTACACAACAACAACAGGCAGTCAAAGAACCAAATCATGAATGAATTCCCATTCACAATTGCTATAAAGAGAATAAAAATACTTAGAAATACAGCTCACATGAGAAGGAAAGGATCTCTCCAAGAAGAACTACAACCCACTGCTCAAGGAAATAAGAGAAGACACAAACAAATGGAAAAACATTCCACCCTCACGGATAGGAGGAATAGATATCATGAAAATGGTCCTACCGCCCAGAGTAACTTATATATTCAATGCTATTCCCATTAAACTACCATTGACACTCCACAGAATTAGAAGGAACAATTTTAAAATTCATATGGAACCAACAAAGGGCCTATATAGCCAAGACAATCCTAAGCAAAAAGAAAAAATCTGGATGCATCACACTACTGGACTTCAAACTACACTACAAGGCTACAGTAACCAAAACAGTGTGGTACAGGTACCAAAGCAGACACACAGACCGATGGAACAGAATAAAGAAGTCAGAAATAAGACCACATATCTACCACCATCTGATCTTTAACAAACCTGACAAAAACAAGCAATGGGGAAATGATTCCCTATTTAATAAATGGTTCTTGAAGAACTGGCTAACCATGTGAAGAAAAGTGAAACTGGATTCCTTTTTTACACCTTATACAAAAATTAAGTCATGATGGATTAAAGACTTAAATGTAAAACCCCAAAGTATAAAAACACTAGAAGAAAATCTAAGCAATACCATTCAGGACATAGACACAGGCAAATATTTCATGATGAAAAATTGCAACAAAAGCCAAAATTGACAAATGGGATGTAATTAAGCTAAAGAGCTTCTGTGCAGCAAAAGACACTATCATTAGGTGAGCAGGCAACCTACAGAGTGGGAGAAAAATTTTGCAATCTATCAATCTGACAAAGGTCTAATATACAGAATCTACAAGGAACTTAAACAAATTATCAAAAGCAAACAAACAACAACAACAACAAAAATCAAAAAATGGGCAAAGGACATGAACAGATCCTTTTTAGAAGAAGACATTCATGTGACCAACAAACATGATAAAAACTTCAACATCACTGATGATTAGAGAAATGCAAATCAAAACCACAATGAGATAATATCTCACATCAGTCAGAATGACGATTATTAAAAAGTCAAGAAACAACAGATGCTGGTGCGGTTGCAGAGAAATAGGAAAGCTTTTACACTGTTGGTAGGAATGTAAATCAGTTCAACCATTGTGGAAGACAGAGCGGTGATTCCTCAATGATCTAGAACCAAAAATATAATTTGACCCAGCAGTTGTATTACTGGATACATACCCAAAGGAATATAAATCATTCTGTTACAAAGACACATGCTTGCGCATATTCACTGAAGCACTGTTCAGAATAACAAAGACATGGAATCAGCTCAAATACCCACCAATGATGTGGTACATATACACCATAGAATACTACGCAGCCATAAAATGGAATGAGATCATGTCTTTTGCATGGACACAAATGGAGCTAGAAGCCATTATCTTCAGCAAAGTAACACAGGAACAGAAAACCAAAGACCACATGTTCTCACTTATAAGTGGTAGCTGAACAATGCGAACACGTGGATACAGGGCAGGGAAAAACACACACTGGGGCTTGTCAGGAGGAGGGACAGCATTAGGAAAAAGAGCTAATGCATGCTGGGCTTAATTCCTAGGTGATGCGTTGATAGGGGCAGCAGACCACCATGGCATACATTTACCTATGTAACAAACCTGCACATCCTGCACATATAACCTAGAACTTAAAAATAAAAATTAAAAAAGAAAAAAAGTAATTTTTGAAATAAATAGAAATACTATTCAACCATAAAAAGAATAATATCCTGTCATTAATGGCAACATAAATCGAACCAGGGAACATTGAGTTAAATGAAATAAGCCAGGAACGTAAAGCAGAACACTACACATTTTCACTCCCATGTGGAAACTACAAAAGTTGTTGATTACACAGAAGTAAGAAGTAGAACTAAAGGCTAAGAAAGATAGGAGGAAGAGAGGCGATAAGGAGAGATTTGTTAAAAGATACAACATATAGCCATAAAGGAGGAATAAATTCTAGTTTTCTATATGCCACTGTAGGATGGCTATATTCAAAATAATACATAGTTTCAAAAAGCTAGGAGGATATTGAATATTCCCAACACAAAGAAATGATAAAATGTTTGAGATAGTGAAAATGCTAATTACCCTGATCTTAATACTATACAATATATTTATCAAAACATTATGTCCACCATAAATATGTAGAATTATGACATGTCGATAATTGTTTTAAAAACAAAGAGAGAAAAGAGGTTTAATTGACTCACAGTTCTGCATGGCTGAGAAAGCCTCAGGAAACTTGGCAAAAGGCACCTCTTCACATGGTGGCAGGAGAATGAGTGATGAGTGAAGGGGGAAGCCCCTTATAAAACCATCAGATCTCAAGAGAACTCACTCACTATCAGGAGCACAGCATGAGTGAAACTGCCCCCATTATTCAATTATCTTCACTTGGTTCCAACCTTGACATGTGGGGATTATTACAATTCAAGGTGAGATTTGGGCGGGGACACAGAGACAAAGCATATCAGTAAATTTTTGTTGTTTTAAGTCACTAAGTTTATGGTAATTTCTCATGGCAGCAATAGGAAACTGATACAGAGTCCATTGTCTATGACAAGTCATTTTTCTGTTGCTGCTTTCAGGGTTCTTGCTGGGACTTTGTTTTCAGCATTTTTATTATACTGTATCTGGGTGTGATCCTGCTTGGAGTTTGTTGAGGTTATTGGATATGTAGATTAACGTTTTTCATCCAGCTTGAGAAATTTAAAATTTGTATTTCGAACATTATTTCTTTTAATAGTTTGTTCCTTTCTCTATCCTCTTCTTCTGTGTCCCATTTTCCATAGTTGGTGCACTTAATGGTATCCAACATTTCTCTGAAGCTCTGTTCATTTTCTTCATTCTTTATTCTTTCTGTCCTTCATAGGATCTATCTTAAGTTAGCTGATTTTATGCCTGTCGGTCCAAATCTGCTGTTTAGCACATCTAGTAAATGTTCCATTTCAGTTTTTAGACTTCTTGACTCTTGAATATCTATTTGGCTTTTTCTTTTTTTTTTTTTTTTTGGCAGTAGTTTTTCTTTCCTTTTTTAAAAGAGATGTGGTCTCAGCTATGTTGCCCATGTTGGACTCAGATCTGGGCTCAAGCAGTCCTTCCACGTCAGCCTTCTGAGTAGCTAAGACTACAGGACAGGTAAATGCCATTGTGCCCACCATCTGTTCCTTTTTAATAATTTCTATCTCCTTATTGATATTCTCTTTTTGATGAGACATTATAACCATACTTTAATTATTTAAGTGTGGTTTCCTTTAATTCTTTGACCATCTTGGCTTATATTCTTTGGTGACAATGACTGCTTTGAAGCCTTTGTCTGCAAAGTCTGGCATTTGGGCTTCTCACAGGCAGTGTCTGTTCATTGAGTGTTTTTGTTGTTGTTGTTGTTTTGTTTTTCTTTCTTTCCTGTGCATGGGTGACCCTTCATTTATTTTTGTTTAATACTGGGTATTTTGGATAATATAGTGAAGCAATTATGGATTCTTATCCTGTCTACTTTTCTTGAGCTTGTTTTTGCTTGCTGGTTTATTTGTTTACTGGAATGGCTGTATTATTTTAGTGATGTCTTTTTATTGCAGCACGAAGCCTCTGATGCTGCTTCTTTGATGCTGCAGCCTTCAGCCCAAACCTGAAACAACAGTGAATTATCAGGACTTTTTTTGACTGTATTTTACCATAATCTGTCTAAGTGTCTGCCTTCATTAGAATCATGACTCAGTTGTTTGCCTCCACTAATTGTTGGATAATTGCTCTATAATTTTTGTTAGCGCCCTCGGGCACAAATTTCTCCAAAGTCTGATTCAATTAAAGTTGGGCCACTTTGAGGTGTGGGGTTTGAGATGAGTCTTTGAGATGTGTTTTAACCCCAGGAGGGCTCTTTCCATCTCTTTCTCTCCTTGATTCTCTCTGCTAAACTAGCTGGCTTTTAGTTTAGCTTGTTGCTCTCCTGGAGCTACCAGCTTCCTCTAAATTGCTTACTCCCCCAAATGTCCATTGTTTTGAGCATACTTTTAGACTTGAAATTACCCACACTGTGTTCCAAATAAAATTGGTTAACTTGGGAGATCTTCAAAACTGTACATTTTTATGGTCTGCCTCTCAATTTGAGCAAAATCTCTGGCCCCAGATCTGGAGGAAGAAGAGAGAACAAGGTCCTGCTTTTCTCAGCGTGGCACCTCTCATTTTTGAGCAGGATGTGAACTGGGGGTAGGAGTTTCTGGTCTTATTTGCTTGCCACTCCCAGTACGGAAGACATGCCCTATGAGCAGGCTGGGGTTAGGATGAGAAATAGCCCAGTATGCTTAAGACAGAGCTGTGCAGGGTCCATGCCAGGTGGCGGAAAGGAGTTTTCAACCTCAGAGCTTTCCTTGTTTAGAATTTAGTTTCTGCCACATTGAGTTGTGAGGGATGAGAAACTCCAGTGGCATGACACTCCTAGGGAGATGCTAAGGAGGGAATGAGCCTATTTTGACTTGAAGCTGGGAGAAGAGAGACCCATCTCGGCCACATCTGCCAAAATGGACCTTCTATCACCCTGAGCTGGAGATTGGGGAACACAAAAGGAGTAGATTGTGGCTCAAGTGCTACAACCACTCACTGCTTTTACTGAGATTGAGTAGAGTTTTTAAAAAATCAGTTTCCTCCTTTGCTATATGTCCTTAGGACAATTTCCAGATACTTTAAATGATTGTATCTTTTAAAAAATAATTTTTATACTGGGGAATGAATCTATGGAGTTTATCATCACAACTATACAAATAAAATTGAATTATTAATCATTTTAAATCAGATTTTCCCTTCAAATTGTAGATTAATATTGTCTCTCTGAGAAGGTTGAGAGTAGGTGATAAAGTTTTGGGGCCAGAAGAGAGCTCAGAAATAGAATGTCAGTATTTAGCTAACTCTGGATGTAAAACCAGTAAAGTCACTTGGTATGTCTAGTCAAAGTAATTTAAGAGATCTGGAAAAAAATGTATATAACTAAGATCCTTCTTAAGATAACTGTTATTTCAGTGTAGGTCTGGTAGGTCTGGATGATTCCAGAATATGTAGTTTTGTTTTGTTTTAGTTTTTTATGCTTACATCTATATTTTGAAGAAGAACTAGATTTGGTAAATTCTGTCTTAGAAGACCAATGAAAAGTTGATCTGCCCTTAAGTTACAGTCACTGAAGGATTCACTCAAACTTCTAGAGGAAATGTGAAAAGTTTAAAGTTCCCATAGCATATGGTGACCTCCTAAATTTGAATGACTGACCGTATTAATCAATCAAACAAAGAAGAAAACCCCCACACAAAACAAACACAAATAAATCAATGATGTGAACAAACAAAACCACTTCTAGCCATCACCTAAAAATAACTAAGCAACAGAGAACAGAGAAGATTTTAAGTCACAGACACGTATAAAAAGAAACACCTGGAGAGTCAGCTCCAGTGCCTGATTTTGTTTTTATTTTTTATTTTATTTAATTAATTAATTAATTAATTTGTTTGTTTGTTTGTTTGTTTATTAAGAGATGAGGGCTTGCTATGTTGCCCAGGCTGGTCTCAAACTCCTGGCCTAAAGCAGTCCACCTGCCTTGGCCTCCCAAAGTGCTGAGATCACAGGTGTGAGCCACTGTGCCCAGCCAGTGCCAGTTTTAAATAGAGAATTAAGTAGACAACTCATAGAAAAGAAGATTGGGGAACAAGGGCATAGGAATTACAATAAAAAAAAACTTCCCTGCTTCCCACCAAAAGAACAAAATATCACCCAGAGTGGCAAAATACAGAGAAAAATATTAGCACATAATTAAAACATGAGATTTTTCTGCAGTTTATCTATGTTTTATTTCAATGGATCTTTCTATAGAAAATAATTCTAGATTTTGAAATGCATAAAGTATTTATTGTAGTTTGGATTTTAAATGCAAGTTTTAATGTTACATAAATGTGTTATAAGATATATGTCATATTTCATAACCCAATTGTATGTCCTGAATGAAAATATTCCAAATATTTAATAAATATACTAGAAATATTTTGTTGCCAAAGTTTCTGTTAACATTCTTCTTTTAGTTCTATTTTCACACCTTCCTTTTTTTTTTTCTGTCTTCGAAAATCACTGTAACTGTTCATGGAACTACAAAATGAAAGAAGATATTTATAAAGACTATCACAGTATTTGTTTTAACATTTTTAATTTCTCAAAATCTTTTTAAATGAGTCAGCATGTCTGGTCTAGTAACTGGAAGGAGCCATTTAATAATCAGATTAAAGATGAGACACACTTTAGAAAAATGAATTATTTGACAAGATATATAATTCATTTATTATTATTGATTGATACATTATTATTATCGATAATAATAATTCATTATTATTATATAAAAACGAAGGAAGCTATATTTAGGTTTAATTTACTCAATTTTGTTGCATGCCTATGGAGCAGCAAAGACAAATTACAATTTCTAATAAATAGTTGAAATGTTTAGCATTTTCAAGAAACTATAAGTAATTCTGTGCTCTGCACGAATACATATTGAAATGGCAGGTGTTGTGTGGGCAGTGAGTTTTTGGAGTCATAGTAAGTGTGTGAATGTGTGTATATGAGAAACAAAGAGAGAAGAATTAATGTCAATGTGTGTCCCATATTAAGATATTAAAAATAGGTAACTTTATTTAAAAGTATATTTATAACTAAGAAGACTTTTATGTTTTATTCATGACAGAATCATCTTCATAGAATATTAAAATAATACCTGTCTTAAGAAATGAAAATACATTCAATAATTATGCCTAGTTTATTTCTGTGATCATATCAATGTTTTATGAGATGAAATATTTTGTAAATTGCATTTGAAGAATCACATCAAGTGAAAATAAATGATTTTCTACTAACTAGCAAATGTTTATCAAATGATTAGTGAGTGCAAATACTTATGGATTTGTCATTATGAAAAATATAACTATATTGTTGTACTATACCTGCCAAACTCTTCAAATATACAATCTAGTCAAAGAGTTGTTACATTAAAGAAAAAATAACAAAAGAAAATTTGTCACAATCTAGTCCATGTTTATTTGTTAAATAAATTACTGTGGCCTCACAATATGGTTACTGAATTTTGTATTTTATTCCTAAAAATTAATCGATCTAAGATGACTAAATCTTAATTGAATAAAATTTGTTTTCCCATTGCTACAGGCAAATTGCCTACTAATCTTAATGAACAAGGTATTCATAACCAGCTATAATGTTCTCTAGTATATGGTATAATCCTAAATTTGTTTAAATATATTTGTTTATTTTTAAGTATAGGATAATCAATAGAATGGGAGAAAGAGAGAGAGATAAACACAAGCTATATTCTATATCTTGGATAATGTTTCACTCATATGTTTAAAGGAAATTTATACAAATAGTTTCAGTTGAAATGTCTGAATTACTGGTAACATTAGTACTGATTTTTATGTTAAGCTCTTATGTATTTTCCAAATACCCAATATCTTATTTATATTGCTCTCATACTCAGAGAAGAGCAATTATTATAAGACAATACAAAACCATATAATGATTAATAAAGGTACAAAGGAAAATAATTTATCTTCAAAAGATATATATGTATTTACCATAATTATCTTCATTTAACCCAAAATAGCATCTTCTCTCTGTCTCCCTATCCAATCTCTCTCTCTTTCTCTCTCTAGCAACTTCAAGTTAGAAAGAGTGACATGCAGTGATTTAAACCTTACATAATGACCATAACTACAGTTTGACAGTTTGGAGAATGTATTAAATAGAGACACAGAAACTCATAAGACAATGTAACAAGAATCCAAGTAAGAAATGATAGTGGCCTGATTTTGAAAATTATTAGTAGAGAGGGTTAGATGTACCATAGATGGTTTTAGGAGTTATTTAGAAGAAATTATAGATATAAAATTATGAATATGCAGTTTCAGAGTGTAAAGAAGAAAGAAAATATGTTGCTATAGTTTCATACTTAGGAACAAAGAGAAAATGATACAATTTACTGAGCTAGAAAACAGTGGTCAAAGTTGGAAAGTAAGGTCATCTTTGAAAATTTAACTATGAAGTTTCTACAGTTGAAATAGGACAAATATTCAGGATAAATTTAGATGTACAGGTTTTAATTAAAAGTCATTAACATATGACATATTTTAATTATCCTAGGTAGTAGACAGAATGAAACTGACGAAATATGTAGAGTGATCCGAAAATAAGAGTCAGAAACAGACTCTGTAAAAGCAAAATATTTAATAAATAGAAAGACTTAAAGGGTATCAAGGTGGTTAATGTTACAATAAACAGAAGTAGCCAACTTCCCTTTTTCCATAGTAAATTTGTAAAGTATTTCCATTTCAATGCTATAGCAAATTGACATTAATGCAAGTACTGAGATATGAAGATTGGCTCAATAACAATGATATGAACTGAATTGCATTCCTCCTCCAAATTTAAATGTGGAAGCTGTAATTCCCTGTATGACTATATTTGGAGATAGGGCCTTTAAAGAGGTAATCATGGTTAAATAGATCATAAGGGTGACCTCATAGTGCTAAATGAGGTCATAAGGGCTCTAATCTGATATAGCTAGAATCAGATATGACATCCCTTATGAGAAAAAGAGACACTACAGATCTCTGTCATTCTGCACGTGCACAGAGAAAAGGGCATTTAAGGACACAGTCAGAAGGTGGCCATCTAAAAGCCAGGAAGAGAGGCTTTATGGGAAACCAACACTAATAGCACCCTGATCTTGTACTCACAGAGTCAAAACCCATGAGAAAATAAATTTCTGTTGTTTAAGACATCCAGACTCTGGTATTTTGTTATGATTGACCTAGCAGACAAGATTTTGGTACTAAGAGGTAGGGTACTGCCGTAACAAACACTGAAAAATGTGACAGTAGCTTTGGAACTAGGCGATGGTTGGAGGTGGAAGAGTTTTGAAGTGCATGCTGAAAAAGCTTGGATTGCCTTGAAGGGATTCTTGGTAGAAATATGAATACTAAAGGTGATTCTGGTGAGTTCTCAGACAAAAATGAGGTACCTATTATTGAAAAGTGGAGGAAAGGTGTCTTAGTTTATTTTCTGTGCAATAACAGAATACCATAAACTGAGTAATTTATAAAGAAAAGAAATACATTTCTTGCAGTTCTGAAGGCTGGAAAGCCCAGGTGCATGGCAGTAGCATATCATGAGGGCTTTCTTGCTGTGTTATTTTGTGGTGAAAGAACAGAAAGGCAAGTGGAGCATGTGAAAAAGACCTCAAGAGCAAGTTGTTTGCTTTCATAACAACCTGCTTTCTTGAGAACCAATTCGCTCTTGTGAGAACTAATTCACCCCTGCAAAAACTAACTCACTCCTACAATAATGACATTAATAAATCAATCAGGGCTCTACCTTCAATGACTCAGTCACCTTTTAAAGGCCCCACCTATTAATGCTGCTACACTGGCTGTTAAAATTCCAACACGTGAACTTTTGTTAAATTTCCAACACATGAACTTTAGGGGGATACATTCAAATCATAATCAAAGGTGATTCTTAATATAAAGTGGTAACAAACTTAGCTGAAGTATGATCTAGTGCTTTTTGGAAAGTATATTTGCAAATAAAGACATTGGGTGTTTAGCTAACTAGATTTCTAAGATTCTAAGTGTTGAAGAATGAGCCTGGCTTCTTCTTATTGCTGATGATAAAATGTGAGAGCACGGAGATAAATTGAATTAATTGACCAAAAAGAATATTGGGATTTTAAAAATACCATCTATCCTAATTGCAAAAAAAAAAAAAAAAAAAAGAGGGAGAGACAGAAAGCCTGTTCTAGAGAGAATACCAGACAATTACTTCATAAAGAGATCACACATCTAGTTAATCAGCCACCTCAGCAGAAACCAGCAATACAGAGAGGAGTATGCAAACAGGAACCCTGCCAGTCTGAACCAGAGTGAACAGAGATTGGATAAAATAAATATAAGTTTTCTAACTTCTGGGATTCTACAGGACAAGATGATACAGCTTTATGACTGTGAATTTGCTTCTGCCTTCAAGAAACGGGAGGAGTTACTCTAAAGACGGCTCAGAAATAATCAGGGCAGACACTCCCCACAACAGGGCCAGAAGACAAGGTTATTTCCTTCTTGTTTTCAGAGGGTAGGGCCATCTCTTTTGTTTCAATGGGTCAGGCTGTCTTTGCTCAGAGCCTCAGAGATGGGTGTTTCTGCATAAAGCTGTGGGGATGAGGCCACCACAAAGAGCCAAGGTAGTGGAGCCACCATCCTGAGCTGACAGGCAGGGCCACCACCTAAGGAAATAGGCATGATACTACCTCTCTAGGGCACCAAGAAGGCAGAACAAATAGCCAAAGAATATTATTCTCAATCTTTAAGACCTAATGGAATTTTCTCTGCTAGGTGTTGCGCTTGCTTGGAACCCATTACCCTTTTCTTTCCTATGGTATCTCTTTTTCGAAATTTGGATGTCTGTCTTATACTTATCCCACCATTGTGTTTTAGAAGCACTTAACTTGTTTGGGTTTTGCAGTTTCACATCTGGAGAGGAATTTTGTCTCAGCATGAATCTCACCCAAGTCTGATTTAGATGATATTCATTTTAAAAAATTTCTTGATTAACTTCTGATCGTTTTTAACTTTTAATTCATGTGGGTACATAGCAAGTGCATATGTTTATGGCATGCATGAGCATTTTGATACAGGCATGCAATGCATAATAATCATATCAGGGTAAATGGGGTATTCATAACCTCAAGCATTTATCTTTTGTGTTACAATCTAATTATACTGTTTTAGTTATTTTAAAATGTACAATTAAATTTTTACTGACTATAGCCACCCTGTTGTGCTATCAAATACTAGGTCTTATTCGTCCTATCTATTTTTTGTACCTATTGACCATTCCCACATTTCACACACCCACTCAATACTTTTCCATCTTCTCTCCATCTCCATGAGTTCAATTGTTTTGCTATTTAGATCTCACAAATAAGTGGGAACATGCAATGTTTGTCTTTCTGTTCCTAGCTTATTTCACTTAACATGATGATCTCCAGTTCAATCCATGTTGTTGTAAATGACAAGATACTGTTTTTATGGCTGAATAGTACTCCTTTATGTATAAGTATCACATTTTCTTTATCTATTCATCTGTTGATGGGCATAGGTTGCTTCCAGATCTTGGCTATTGTGAACATAGGTGTGACAAGCATGCTTACTATTTGTATGTCTTCTTGGGAGATAAGTCTGTTCAAATATTTTGCCCATTTTTAATCGGATTATTAGATTATTGTATTATTTCTTATTCCAACAATTCCAGAGTTGTTTGAACTCTTCATATATTCTGGTTATTAGTCTTTTGTCAGATGGATGGTTTGCAAACATTTTATTCCATTCTGTGGATTGTCTCTTGAGTTTGCTGATTGTTTCCTTTGTTGTTCACAAGCTTTTTAACTTGATGGGATCCTATTTGTCCATTTTTGCTTGGTTGCCTGTGTTTGTGGGGTATTACTGAAGAAACTTTGCCCAGACCAGTGTCCTGAAGATTTTCTAATGTAGTAGTTTCATAGTTTATAGTAACTTCATAGTTTGAGGCCTTAGATTTAAATCTGTAATCCATTGTGATTTGATTTTTGTATTACACAAGAGAGAGGAGACAAGTTTTATTCTTCTGCATATGGATATCCAGTTTCCCCAACACCATTTATTGAGGAGACAATCTTTTCCCCAATGTGTGTTCTTGACATTTTTGTTAAAAATGAACTCACTGTAGGTTTGTGGATTTGTTTCTGTGTTCTCTATTCTGTTTCATTGGTCTATGTGTCTGGTTTTAAGCCCCTACCATGATGTTTTAGTTATTTTAGCTCTGTAGTACAATCTGAAATTAGGTAATGTGATTCTTTCAGTTTTTTTTGTTGTTGTTGTTTAGGATAGCTTTGGCTATTCTGGGAATTTTGTAGTTCCTCAAATTTTTGGATTGTTTCTTCTATTTCTGTAAAGAATGCCATTAGTATTTTGACAGCAATTGCATTAAATCAGTATATTACTTTGCATTGAATATGTATGTATATTTAACAATATTGATTCTTTTCATCCATGAACATGAATTATCTTTCCATTTTTTGGTGTCCTCTTCCATTTATTTCATCAGTGTTTTATAGTTTTTATTGTAGAGATCTTTCACTTCTTCACTTAAGTTTATTCCTAGGTTTTTAATATTATTTGTGGCTATTGTAAGTGGGATTACTTTTTATTTATTTTTCAGAATGTTCATTGTTAGCATACAGAAATGCTACTGATTTTTGTATGTTGATTTTGTTTCATGCAACTCTACTGAATTTGGTCATCAATTCTAACAGATTTTTGTGGAGTCTTTAGGTTTTTCCAAATATAAGATTGTACCATCTATAAAAAAGCATAATTTGACTTCTTCCTTTAATTTTGGATGCCCTTTATTTTTTCTGATTTTGTAATTTTGTCTGATTGCTCTAGCTAGGACTTCCAGTACTACATTGAATATCAGTGGTGAAAGTGGGCATCATTGTGTTTCACATCTTAGAGGAAAGGCTTTCAGATTTTCTCCATTTAGTATGATACTAACTGTGAGTCTAACATTTAGGTCTTTTATTATTTTGATGTTTGTTCCTTCTATACCTAGTTTTTTTAGAAGATTTTTATCATGAAGCGAATTTTATCAAATGCATTTTCAGCATTAGTTGAACATATTATATGAATTTTTTCCTTCATTCTGTTGATATGATGTATCACATCCATTGATTTGCATATGTTGACACATCCTTGTATCCCTGAGATAAATCTCAATTGGCCTTGATGAATTAGCTTTCTAATTTATTGTTCTATTTAGTTTGCTGGTATCTTATTGAGGATTTTTGCATCAATATTCAGTTGATACATTAACCTGGAATTTTTTTTTTTTTATGTGTCTTTGTCTTGTTTTGATGTCAGGTTAATACTGGTCTTGTAGAATTAATTTAAAAGTCGTTTCTCCTCCTCTATTTTTCAAAGTAGTATGAGTAGAATTGATATTAGTTCTTTCTCTTTTTCTTTTGTTGTTATTTTAAAAGGCACTTTTTTGTTTTCTTTTAGTTTTTTTTTTTTACTTTTAAATTCAGGGGTACATGTGCAGGTTTGTTACATAAGTAAATTAGGTGTCAGGCAGCTGTTGGAGTACAGATTATTTCACCATGTAGGTAATAAGCATAGTATCTGATAGGCAATTTTTTGATCCTCACCCTTCTCCCTCCCTCCACCCTAAAGTAGGTCCCAGTATCTGTTGTTCCCTTCTCTGTGTCCATAGGTACTCAATTTTTAGCTCCCACTTATAAGTAGGAATATGTGTTATTTGGTTTTCTGTTCCTGTGTTAGTTCATTTAGGATAATGTCCTCTAGCTCCATCCATGTTGCTTCAAAGAACATGACCTTATTTTTATGACTGCATAGTATTCCATGGGTTATATGTTCCACACTTTCTATATCCAGTCTACCATGGATGGGCATAGAAGTTACCCAGACCCTATGTACGTACAGAGGTGCTGCCTGGGAGCCAGGGATCAGAGTAAAACTTAGAGATTTATTGATGTTCTATTCTACCATGGCTAAGGTGACACTCAAACGACAATACAAAGTCCTTCTCACTCTTTCCTTCTCTTTTCCCAAGCAGAGCGGCCTCTCCTTGTAGCCACCACCACCACCAACCAACAGGGGTTCTGGCAGGCCATTGCCAATGTTCACTTAAAGCCCAAAGGCTCTTCAGTTTTTCTCATACAGAAGGAGTCTCTTCCTATAGCCACCATAGCTGGGAATGTGCTGAGTCACACCTGAAGCCAGTATGTCTCAGAGCCCAAGGCCCCCAGCACACTACTTGGGTATTGCCACTGGTCATTTGGTGCCCACGGACTCTTTAGTCAGCAGTTAATGAATCCTGCCAGGACCGGGCACTTCCCTTCAAGGAAGCAGATTCCCTTTTGGCCCAACTGTGTCTAGAAATGTGGTCTGTGAGGTAGGACCTGAAATGGACCTCATGACTTTGCCCAGTGCCCTTTCCTCCTGTGGCTAAGCTGGTATCCAAGATGCAGGACAAAGTCCTCTTTAATCTTCACTCTCCTCTCCCTGAGCAGAAAGATGGAGTCCCTTTTGTTGTTGTGAGCTGTGCTGCCTGGGATTGCATTAGGGGTGGTCTAAGCACTCCCTTAGCTGCCTTAGCTTATATCTCCCAAGGTCACATGCTGCCCAGTCCTCTGGCTCTGAGCCAAGCCCAGCATGAGCAATTGCCTAGGAATTTCAGTCCTCATGTCTTAGACTGCCTTTCAAGTTTACCTGGGGCCCCAGAGCACTTTGGCCTATGGTGATTAAATCTTGCTGAGTAACTGAAGTTCTGACCACTGGGATGGGATATTCCCCTCTGACTAGGTCTGGTCCAAGTGCTCCCTCCATGCATGCATCCTGCTGACCCTAGTACAACTCTGCTGTCCACTGGGACAGGGTGAATTCAATGTGACTTCCCACAGTTGCTATGCACTTTGTCCTGCAAGGGCATAGGCTGTCTCTCAGTGCCTCACAGCCACTGCCCAAGGACAATGAAGGGATGGAATTGGTAATTTTATACTGTCTATTCTGTCCTCCTTAATGCTTCTTTCAGTGATACGAAGTTAAAACCAGATACTGTGATTTTGGTTTTTGTGATGGTGCTTATCTGTGTGCAGATAGTTGTTAAAATTTGGTGCCCCTGCAGGGCAGATGAATAGTGTAGGCTTCTATTTCACAACCTTGCTCTATTCTCTAGACAATATTTAGATGAGACTTTGAACTTTAGAATTTAGAGATGATGCTAAAAATGAGTTAAGATTGTGGCGGCTGTTGAGTTGTGATGAATGTATGTTGTGTGCACAAATGACATTACTTTTGGGTAACTGGAAAGCAGAATGATATGGACTGAATTGGGTCCCCCTCCCTCAAAATAGTATGTTAAAACCTTAAACTTCAAAGTAACTACTTTGAGACAAGTTTTTTTAAGGAGGTAATTAAGGGAAAATGAAGTTATAACAGTGTGATCCTAAAGCAATATTGATATTCTTATAAGAAGAAGATACACAGGAGTCCTGTTTATCTCCACAAGTACACAGAGGAAAGGTCATGTAAGGACACAGTGAGGTATCTGTACATAAGTGAAGAAGAGAGGTCTCACCATAAACCAACACTGATGACACCTTGATTTTGGATGTATAGCCTCCACAACTGTAAGAAAATTTTTTTCTGGCCAGGCACGGTGACTCACACCTATAATCCCAGCACTTTGGGAGGCTGAGGTGGGTGGATCATGAGGTCAGGAGATCGAGACCATCCTGGCTAACATGGTGAACCCCGTCTCTACTAAAAATACAAAAAAAAAAAAAAATTAGCTGGGTATGGTGGCGGGCGTCTGTAGTCCCAGCTACTCGGGAGGCTGAGGCAGGAGAATGTTGTGAACCCCAGAGGCAGAGGTTGCAGTGAGCCAAGATCGCACCACTGCACTCCAGCCTAGGCGACTGAGCAAGACTCTGTCTCTAAAAGAAAAAAAAAAAAAGAAAATTTATTTCTGTTCTTTAAGCCACTTAGACTACTGTATTTTATCATGGCAGTCCTAGTAAACTAATACAATCAATAAGCAGGTTGATAAAGTTGTTAAAAGTATAGTATTAGTTTCTTTCCTTTTGATGTAAAATGTTTCTACTTTCTATTCAATGCCCCTCAATATCTTCTTACTCCCAGTGCAGCTATGTCAAACATTCTTTGCAGCTATATAATTCTCTGCACATTCTCACTCCTTTTGTCAATAATTCCTAAAGTCTGAAACACAAAATTTATAGTTTGTGCAAGTACAAGTGAATTAAACCAGGCAATTTATTGCAGTGATTTTTAATCAACTTTTAAAAAGCATAAACTGCATACAATAAAACAAGCCCATTTAAAGTGTACGTTTCAATGATTTTCACAAATGTGTAATACTCATGAGATCATCATCACAATCAAGATATATTAATATAGAACAGATCCACTGCCTTTCTGGGTTTACTCATATGCCTTTGAATTTTAACAACAAACACCAGTACAGGCAAACAATAAGCTTCTTTCAGTCACTGTAGTGTAGATTGCCTTTTTCTAGAATTGTATACATTAATGTAAACAACATCCCTTGGTCTTATTTTTCTGGTATTTACTCAGAATAATTTCCTTTAATAACTATCCACTGATTGCTATTTTGCATTTTTGCAAAGTTTTTATTGTATGAATATTCCGTAATTTGCTTATCTATTTATCTACTATATGCATTGGTTTTGTCTAAAGTTTGGAGTTGCTATAATAAATAAAGCTGCTATGAAATTCATGTGCAAGTCTTAATGAGGACTGCATTTCTCTCCTGAACAAGAATAAAACAAACAAACTAAAAAAAGAAACAACACAAATATATTGAGGAGAGGTACTATATCTCTTGGAGCTCACACAATACTGGGAGAAATTAAAGTTCTGTAGAACCAGAGTAGAGAAATTAACTTAAAAGGCCAAATATGAAAAGTAGAGTTATGGAGGCTTTGAGTATTGTCAATCTCCACAGGCCATGTCATCGTTTAAAAACAGGCCTCTAAAGGCTCAAGTTCATTCATGAGTAACATAGGTGCCCTGCCAAAACAAACTTCATTCTGTTGCCCAGGCTGGAGTGCAGTGGTGCCATCTCTTCTCACTGCCAGCTCCGCCTCCCAGGTTCACACTATTCCTTGACTTAGCCTCCCAAGTAGCTGGGACTACAGGCGCCCGCCACCATGACTGGCTAATATTTTTGTATTTTTAGTAGAGAAGGAGTTTCACCGTGTTAGCCAGGATGGTCTCGATCTCCTGACCTCGTGATCCGCCCGTCTTGGCCTCCCAAAGTGCTGGGATTATAGGCATGAGCCACTGCGACCAGCCAGCAAAATTTAACACTCTTTAAATAATACAACAAAATTCTGAGATTTACACCCACAGTGTAAATCTTCATGTTCTGGATGTATTGAAATTCTCTATATTCTGTATGTATTGAATAATTACTAGCCACGTGAAAAAATCAGGAAAGTGTGACTCAGAACTCATAATCAGTCAAATAAACAAATACCCTATAATGATGGAGATTATTAAATTATAAGGCAAAGGTGTGGCAATAGCTATTATAGATAGGTCAAATAATTAATAAGAACATGAATATACAGATAAGTGAAAGAAACTATTAAAAAATGAATAGAATTTCAGGATTTGAGAATACATACCTGAAATGAAGTTTCACTGAATATATTTAAAGATTACATACAGAAGAATAGGTCAGTAAACTTAAAGACAGGAAAATAGAATTTATCAAAATTGACATACAGTGAAAACAAGAGAAAAACAAACAACAGCAACAACGACAAAAACAGAGTTGTAATGACCTAGCTGTTGATACCAAGGAGTCTGACATGTATGTAATTGTACTCTCAGAAAGGGAAGAAGCAACAGAAGTACAAGAAATAATGACCCCACATTTCCAAAATTTGAACAGAAGTTTAAGCTCAGACTCTATGTGATCAATCAGCACAAAGAAATCTATATCAACATAACAAAATCAAATTTATGAACACAATGATAAAGAGAAAACCTTCGAAACAGCCAGAGGAAAAAATATGTACAGAAAACAATGATAAAAATGCCCATGAGATTCTCATCAGAAACAACAGAAGCCAACATAACGTGGAACAACATCTTGAAAATGGTGAAAACAACTTTTAATCCAGAATCTATATTCAGCAAAAATATATTTCAAAAATAAATGCAAAATTACAACAAAGAAGCAATTAACTGATGTTTCTGGGCGTGATGAGTGTTTATGTCAGAATAGTTTAATGAAGATAAACACATTGGACCATACTCTAGGGGGCTTATTAATCATAGTAAAGTAGGCTTGTTTAGTGAAATAAAACTGCAAGTCCAAGGATGTGACTTCTTGCTCATTACATTCACTAGCAACCTTGGCTAAATTACTATATATCTAAGCTAAATATTCATGTTCAGTAAGTTAAGCCTAAACAAACTTTTCCAAAACAATATCTTAAGAAAGACTAGTTCCATGATATGATTAATATAAACAGGATTTCATAATGAAATAATGCTTACAATGCTGATTATAAATATTAGTACATCAAGGCCTCTGAGAACTCCTAAAATAAAGATATTTGTTAGCACAATTTAACATAAAAATATTGGGGTAGTAATATATTATTTCCAGGTAAACATTTAGTATCAGTTTTTATTTCTTTAAGGAAATATTTATACTTACATTTCAAGTTTCAAATTTAATACTTGAAGAAGCTCAATATACTATTATATCCCAAATGGCATAATGGCTTCCAAATGTATAATAATTATTATTCTACGGGCCTCAACCAATTTATTTGTTGTCTTTATATATATGAACTATATCAAATAATACACAGGAATACATACTTTTTAAATCAAATACAGATGTTGTGTCTATGAAAAATTAGATATATGGGGAGCACTATAAGGTAATATATTAGTTTAATAGTATCTGTTTTTTATTGTTACTGTAGCAAATTACCCAAAACTTAGTGCTTTAAAACAATACAGCTTTATTATCTTTCTAGATGTCTGAACTAGTTCTCACTGGGCTAAAATCCTAATGTTGGGAGAGCTGCATTCCTTTCTGTGAGTTCTAGGGAAGAATTCATTTTCTTGTTTTCTTTCTACCTTCTCAGCATCTTCAAAGCCAGCTGTGTAAAATCATAAATTTTTTCTCTCTCTGAAACTCCTGCACTTCTCTTTTTCTTTTTGAAGGAACCTTTTGAACACTAGACACTGGAGCCTATTTGAGGGTGGAGGGTAGGAAGAAGGTGAGGATTAAAAACTACCTGTCTATCAGATATTATGCTGATTACCTGGGTGACAAAATTATCTGCACACCAAATCCTCACAACATGCAATTTACCAATGTAACAAATCTGCAAATGTACCTAAACCTAAAATAAACATTGGAAAGAAAAAAATAAAGACCTTTTTGATTATATTGGTCATCTGCATAATCCAAGATAATCTCTTTATCTCAAAATCCTTAATTTATTTACATCAGCGAATTGTCCTTTGCCAGGCAAGGTAACATATTCAGTTCCCTAAGCATTAGGACTGAATATCTTTGGTGGGGTGATTTTCTGACTATCACATTAACTAATAGTAATTTAGTATTTACTAATGCCAGGCACTGTTCAGGCATCTTGTCTCCTGCAAAGTGATCATCAGTGACACGTCTGTGAACAAGAAACACACTTCTGCCTTTGGAGAGCTTACATTCGAGCAAAAGGAGACAGATGATGAACAGGAATTGTAATACATGTTTTATATTGTTTTAAAAAGAGATAAGTGCTACTGAGAAAAAGAACAGAGTAAAGTGAAACATGATTGAGGTGGACAGAACTGGTGATTTATATGTGGTGGTCAAGATAAAGCATGCTGAGAAGGTAACATGTGGCCAATTTTATGCAGACATCTGGAAAATAAAAACCATCTTGGGTATAGAGAATATCTGGTGTGATTGCCCTGAGACAGAGTAGTGGCTGGTCTGCTGTGGTGAGAAAGAACAAAGGGAGTGCTGTGGTCAAACTGCAGTGAGAGAAGCACGGCTGAGGACAGCGGGAGAGCAATAGCAGATGAGGTCAGAGAAGTAAAAGAAAGGGGAAAAACAAAAATATAGGACCTTGTCAGCATTCACAAGGACTTTGACTTGCCTGTGCATGAAACAGAAAGCTTCACAGGATTTTCAGAAATAAGCAAAATGATTTGATTCATTAAAGGATCACCTTCACACATGTTGGGAATGACGGGAGAAGGGGCAAGATTGAATAAGAGATCTGGTTAAGTGACTAGGGCAGTTATCTCGGCAAACTTTTAGTGGTGGTTTAGGGCAAAAGGTACCAGTATACATGATGGCAAGTGACTAAAATTGAGATATTTTGAAGGCAAACCAATACAATATTTTGAAAGAATGTATGTAGCATGTGAGAACAACAAAGACAACAAAATAGAAATAGGGTGACTCCAAGGATCTGGCCTGAGCAAGTACAATTCCAATCACAGAATTCAGAAGGCTAATTGAAGACCAGGTTTGTGGGGAAAGCGGAAGAGTTGAGTTTAAGCATATTTACTGGAGATATCTTTCTACTACTTGGTGGAGTAGAAAGGATAAATTCTGGATGGAATCAGTTATGAGTGAATGGCAGGAAATAAATTGGAGACAGTAACCATAGACGACTCCCTAGGAGTTTTGCTGCAGGGGGACAAAGGGGAACAAAGAGATTGCTGAGAAAGTGGACCAATAGAATATTCACTTTTTTTGGCTAGAAAAAATAACAATTTTTTTGTAATTAATTGGAAACAGTCTTACTAAGACATGCTGTTAATGATGAAGGACAAACAAGGCAGAATTGCTAGAGTGATGTCCTGAAGTAGGCAAGAGGGGTTGAAATCTGGTACACATATAGAAGTGTTGACTTGAGATAGGAGTATGGATGAATCACTTATAATAATATTCAGAAAGAGAGAATTTGTCGACTGTTATCTTGTTAGCTGGGCAGATGTGTTTGAATGATTTGTTTTGTCAGTGACATAAAAGCATTGAGTACAGTTTGTCCATTACACATTCAGATGTCTGGCATCATATAGCTCTAACCAGAGTATGCGTATTAAGAACATGAAATGATGCTAATAAAATGACTGTGTCCAGCCATGTGACGTGTAAACCATGTTAATAATTTTGAAGCTCATCTTCCTTGATACAATGGAAAAATCAAACTCCCCCAGTTAATATTTGCCAAAGTAGTACTAACTTAGTAATGCTAATTTAAAAGATCTGTGTTTTTAGCCTCACTCAAAATTGTTTCTGTTGTCTAACAGAGATGTCTCCCATTATTTTGTTACATGCTGTTAAGAATATTTATATGCTCTGGAGGTTAAGAATTTATTAGGACTGTTTACCATAAATAATAGAAGCAAAAAAAAAAATTCTGGAGAAATTGGTTAACAGAAAAAAATTAATAAATATATATTTAAAAATACATTTATCATATATATTTACTATTTATTAATATGCATTACTAAATATATATTTACTATATTATTACATATAATGATAAATACATATTTACTATTTACTATAAATAGTAAATATATAAAAATGTATATTTACTAATAGTATATATAATCCTTCAAGTCACCCTATTTCTATTTTGTTGTCTTTGTTGTTCTCACATACCACATACATTCTTTCAAAAAAATTTTATTGGTTTGCCTTCAAAACATCTCAGTTTTAGTCATTTTTCATCATGTATACTGTTACCTCTTGCTCCAAACCACCACTAAAAGTTTGACTAGATAACTGCCATAGTCGCTCAACTAGATCTCTTACCCAATCTTGCTCACTTGACAGTCATTCTCAACTAATAGTAAATACTATTAGTAAATATATACTTACATATATTTACTGTTTACAGTAAATAGTAAATACTATTGGTATAGTAAATAGTAAATATTTATTATTAAATATAATAATAACTACTAGTAATAAGTAGTAATAATAATAGTAATAATTAGTAATAATAGCAAATATATATTTACTATTTGGATATTAGAAATATCAACACTTTGAAGATAAATTTCAGCAGTTATAGTCTTTAGCAGAGCATTAATTACCTTTAAACATTTCACTTTCCTTAATATCAATTAATTAATTTGGTTGTAGATTCTCACAATATTTTTCAAAAAGGCATTCCCCAAATACCCAATGGCTATTAAAATATTAAGTATTTCAACATGATATTAATTATTTATGTCATACTTTTCATACTAAAGCATTGTTGTTTAAAACATTCTGATAGATAACTCCTGTGATGAACTTAAATATTTATCTTTCTTTTTCAAAAAAGTGATACATAATCAATAACTGACATTAGTGATAAAAGGAACATTGAAAGAAATGAAAATAATCTAGAATTTAACTAATTTAACTAACTAGTATAATCCATTAGAAGTCCTCTGTCAATTCCAAAAGTCGAGGTACATGAAGAAAATGGTTGGGTATGTCTGGCAGACAGCAATAAATATCTAATTGAAGAAAGGGAAGGGCTGAGGAAAGAGTAGGATGATAGAGGTGGAAAATTCTTCCTTTGACAAAAGATATATCCACTTTTTACTTTTCTAAAATATAAATGAAATTGAAAAACAAAAGGAAAAATTATTTCAGAGCATGTGTTCTTGAAAGATTAATGCAAATCTAGGCAAACTTCTAGGGCAATTTTGGCGTATATTAAAAAATGATCATGAAAATAAGCGTGTCATGTAATCTGGATTTCCTAGACTTGGAGGTTTTAAGTGAAATAATTTTTATGCTAAGAAGAAAATATAGTCTTATTATGATTAAATATAGTACCACAGATATTTACCTAACATTTGGCATTTGAAATTATGTGTGTACTTTTATATTTGTGTGTCTATGTGTGTGTGTGAGTGTGTGTGAGAGACAGAGAGAGAATGACCCAAAATATTCCAAACTGAAGATTTTCTGACACGTTTTACCCTTCAAGTAAATTAATTCTAATTCTATAGAGGAATGTTGAACCTGTTGCCTTGCTGATGTTTCTCAAGTTTGAGAAATTGCATCCTGTCCATGTTGGCTAAAGAGAAACACATTTGAGTAAAGCAGCATACATGGAAACAGTGCATACAGTTAGAAAGTAATCAGAATCTTACTACCTGTTTAACTATTTCAATATTTATTTAAAATTTGAGTTAGTGCTCACACCACTAGACGCAATGTGCTTTCTACTTGTTGATATGGATGATAGCGTTGAAGTTACTTTTGAAGTTTCAGATTACTTTTGAAAAGCAACTTCATTTTTCCTTATTTGTTAATCTATTTCTTACACAATTTCTCTCAAATAATCTGTTTATTATATATAATATTTTGTTTATAATATAAAATGTAATTTTAAAGCACATAGTTCAATGTTCTCAGGCATTTCTCTTTTAAGATGGTGTAAGTATACCACTGATTTCTGCTGCTGCTTTGCCTAAGTTTCCCGTGATGAAATCTGTGTTACCCTTAGCATTTACATTATGGGTACTTAGGTCAGGCTGATAAAAAAAGTTTATTAACAAATAAAGTAAAAGACAGAAAGAATTGAATTCTTTGCTCACAAACATGTAAAAAAATTATGATTCAAACTTATATTGGAGATTTTTCTAAAAGCAAGTTTGTATAAACTATGAGTGATTATATTTCAGAGGCAAGTTTTCTGCTCATTGTAGCATCATTTTCTTGAGTAAAGATAAATGAGATCTTGGGAGAAGGTGGTTGGAACAGGAGTATGGTAGAGTGGTTTTAATAGATTCTCATCTTTCCTCATGGAAGTTGTCTGCTTGATAATTAAAGCTTAGTGCATTGCCTTAATCTCATCACAAAAAGATTGTATGTAAATTATATTGTAATGAATTGATATTAGACAACATAGGCTGCATAATTAAGTGTAAGGCTTTAATTGAAACAACATTTCCAAACTGTGTGTGCAGGTACATCATTTATGGATTTTATAAAAAATGCACGCCCTTTCTTTGCTGACTCAGAATCCTTGCTAATGGGACTAATTGTCAAAAAAATTAACCTGTTTCTAGTATGAGTCAAAAACAAAGTAACATATCAAATTTTAAAAACAACTAGCTAAAATATTTTTGCTTATTAATAAGATTTAAAAGTGTAATAAATTGCTATAGAACAAAATTTAACTTTTTTAATGGCTACACTGTCACTGAGTAGTATTAAACATTGAAATTATGGGTTTACTGATAGATGTGTTATAAAAGGTCAATAAAATGAATGTTTCTGCATGTGGAATGGAATGGATGATTAGTTTCTTGAATAATAATTTGGCCATAATTGAAGTCTTTTAATATTACCCAAATAAATGAACAATCTCCATCATATTATAATATTGTTTTTTCTGTGCTATATATCTACTGAGTTTATGATGTAACAGCAAGAGAAAATGTGTCAGGAAATAAGTTGATTTTATTTTTAATTTATACACAACAACTTAAACTTTTTAGTACACAGTTCAATATATACCGTTCTGTAAATATTGAAAAATACAAAAAATACATAGTGTCATGTGACTACCATTACAATCAGGACACAGAACAATGCCCTCACCACAATTAAATTGTCTTATCCTGTCCCTTTGTAGTCAGATCCCCCGCTTTCCCTTATCCCTGGGAAATAATGATCTATTCTTAGTCCCTATACATTTGCATTTTTCCAGAAGTCATGTATATGAAATCCTACAAGATGTAACTTTTTTTTCCTGACTTTTTTCACTTAGCATACACCTTTCTAGATGCAGTCATATTTTTGACATTCATCCATTGTTCATTTGATTTTAATTCTGACAGGTATTATATTGTCTAGGTGTGCAAGAATGTTTATTCACTCACCCATTAAAAGTTATTGAGATGTTTTCAAATTTCAGTTATTAATAAGTAGTGTTTACATGTACATTTGTAACTTTTTAAGAGAATTTTTTCTCTCTGATGAAATACTTAGAGCAGGACTGTTAATTCCTATGGTAAGTGTATGTTTAACTTTAATTAAAACTTAACATACATAGAGTGGAAGAAAGAGAAATTAGACCCTGATGACATAACTTGAGCCCTGAATTTTCTAGAGATTGAAGAACAGTTTACTCTTGGGTTTTTCAGATGGATTTTCTGCACTTGCAGGCCAAAATTTCCAAATACATTACCAAATTCTTCTCAGTGCACAGTTCCTATGGTGCCCAATTTAGTGTTTTTCAAACTTGCATGATTATTAAAATCAGCTAGTGTTTATTAAAAACGTAGATTTCCAGATGACTATCCTGAAAATTATATTTTATTAAGATTTCTGTTTTTAAAAAATGGTCCTGATGGCCGGGCGCGGTGGCTCAAGCCTGTAATCCCAGCACTTTGGGAGGCCGAGACGGGCGGATGACGAGGTCAGGAGATCGAGACCATCCTGGCTAACACGGTGAAACCCCGTCTCTACTAAAAAATACAAAAAATTAGCCGGGCGAGGTGGCGGGCGCCTGTAGTCCCAGCTACTCCGGAGGCTGAGGCAGGAGAATGGCGTGAACCCGGGAGGCGGAGCTTGCAGTGAGCTGAGATCCGGCCACTGCACTCCAGCCTGGGTGACAGAGCGAGACTCCGTCTCAAAAAAAAAAAAAAAAAAAAGATATGAATATTATGATCTAGAAGTTCATATCATCTAGAAGTTCTGTTAGTTCAAGCTAACACAATAATAGTACAATATTTACAATATAAAAAAATTAATATACTACCATATTCCACTTACTGAATATTATATGATTCACAAAATTGCTTAGCAAACCAGTATACAGCTACAGAATCATGGAGTGCTACAGCTAGAAAAACAGTAGATACAACTTGCTCCAACAGCCCATTCTTTACAGTGAGAAATTTGTAGCTCAGAGAAGTCATACACATAAATCGCACAGGGAGTTAGCAGAACAAATACTACAACATGAGCCTCCTGCTAGTTTCAATTTATCTTGCTACCAAGCTCACATGTCTAAATTAGAAAATTATGAGAAAAAATACATAAGTAACAAGATGCTGAAAAATCCACCTTTATAAGCCCAAAAGGGCTTATAGCATGTTGTCAATTCTTAGCATACTGTTTATGAATGGGCACTCATTGTTTGATCATTATAACAAAAATGAATACTTCTAAACAGACTCTAAAAGCTTATCCTAACTCATGCTGTGATTTTATAATCATAATCTTTAATACTTACATACCAAGTATCTTATTTATAATATATAATATAATAGAAAATTGAGAGATGTTATTGATGAAAGGATTTTGAGAGTAGATAAGTCATTCATTTTTTTTGTGAAACATTGACACAATAAATTGCTTGAAAAATCAAGTGATCCCAAAGCAATAGTCCCAAACAAGAAACTCAAACGGTTTTACATACCAACTAAGAATTTTTCAAATTTATTTCCCAGTGTTCTGAAAAATTTATATGAAGTAGACTAGCTCCAGAGGTTGCTGATTTAAAGGGTTAATTAACATCACTTGATAGATATAAGGTCCAAAACTTCTTCACATTATAAAATGAAGCATTATGAACTGAACATCCTCATTATTCTTTCCTCCCCTTGAGTAGTCAAAATCAAACTGATTGCCTTCTATAGCTCAAATTGTTAAAAAAAAAAACTTCCATTAATGTTGCAGAAAGTGATATTTTAAATAATTTGTTGCCATTTCAAAACTCTAATATTATCCTCACTTTAGCAATGCATGTACTGAAATTGGTGTGATACAGAGATTAGCATGGCTCCTGTGCAGGGATGATACACAAATTTGTGAAGCATTCCATATTTTTAATCCAGTAAAATGATTCAAGATAAAATGGCCATATTAAGAAAGAATCAAACTGATATGATAGAGCTGAAAAACCCACTACAAGAATTTCAAAACACAATCAGATGTATTAACAGCAGAATAGACCAAGCTGAGAAAAGAATCTTAGAGTGCAAAGGCCAGTTTTTCAAATTAATTTAGTCAGGCAAAAATAATGAAATAAATTAAAAAGAATAAACAAACCTCTGAGAAATATGGGATTATGTAAAAAGGGTAAACCTATGACTCGTTGGCATCCCTGATGGAGAAGGAAGGCGTGTAAGCAACTTGAAAAACATATTTGAGGATATTGTCCATGAAATTTTTCCCAACCTTGCTAGAGAGGTTGACATTTGAATTTAGGAAATTCAGAGAACCTCTGCAAGATACAATACAAGATGACCATCCTCAAGACACAGAACCATCAGATTCTCTAAAGTCATTAAAAAGAAAATATATTAAAGGCAGCTAGAGAAAAGGGACAGGTCATCTACACAGGTAACTTCATCAAGCTAACGGCAGGACTTTCAGCAGAAACTCTACAATCCAGAAGAGATTGGGGACATACATTCAGTATACTTAAGAAAAGAAATTCCAACCAAGAATTTTATATCCAGTCAAACTAAGCTTCATAAGTGAAGGAGAAATAAAATCTTTGTCAGACAAGCAAACAATTAAGGAATTTGTTACCACCACATCTGCCTTACATGAGGTTCTTAAGGGAATGCTAAACATGGAAATGAAAAGTCACTACCAGCCACCATAAAAACACATTTAAGTTCATAGAATATTGACACCGTTAAGAAACTCCACAATTAAACCTACATAACAACCAGCTAACAACACAATGATGAAATCAAATCCATACACATTAGTATTAACCTTGAACATTAATGAACTATATGCTCACTTGAAATGCACAGAGGGTCAAGTTGCATAAAGAAGAAAGACCAAGTATATGCTATCGTCAAGTGACCCATCTCACACACAATAACACCTGTAGGCTCAAAGTAAAGTGATGGAGAAAGATCTATCAAGCAAATTAAAACCAAAAAAGAGCAAGGGTTGCTATTCTTATTTCAGACTAAACAGATTTTAAATAAACAATAATCAAAAAGAACAAAAAATGATAAACATTTCAATTACATAATGATAATTACATAATGATAAACATTTCAATTCAACAAGAAGACTTAACTATCCTAAATATATAAGCACCCAACAGTGGTGCATCCAGATTTATCAAACAAATTCACAGACACCTACAAAAAAAACTTAGATAACCACACAATAATAGTGGGAGACTTCAACACCTCACTGACAGTATTATAAATATCATCAAGGCACTAAACTAACAAAGATATTTGGGGACCTAAACACTTGATGAAATAGATCTAACAGATATATAGATACATGTTATATAAATATATATTATATATACAGAATATAATATATATTATATATAATATATATTATATTTATATAGAATGCTTCCCCCATCAACCACAGAAAATACATTCCTCTTATCTGCACATGTCACATACTCTAAAATTGACCACATGCTCAGCTATAAAAAAATTTCAAGAAATTAAAGAAACTCAAAGTTATACCATCCACATTCTTGGACCACAGTATAATAAAAAATAAAAAGCAATACCAAGAAGATCTCTCAAAATCATACAATTACATAAAAATGAAACAAGCTGCTCTGAAATGACTTTTGGGAAAACAGTGAAATTGAAGCAGAAAACAAGAAATTCTTTGAAACTAATATAAACAAAGATACAACATAGCAGAATCTCTGAGACACAGCTAAAGCCACGTGAAGAGGAAAATCTATAGTACTAAAAGTGCACATCACAGAGTTAGATTTGTTAATTTCAAATTAACAAACTGACATCACACCTAGAGGAACTAGAAAGACAAGAGCAAACCAACCCAAAAGCTAGCAGAAGAGAAAAAATAACCAAAATTAGAGCTGAACTGAATGAAATTAAGAAGGAAAAAAACAATAAAAGATCAAGAAAACCATAAATTGTTTTTTTGAAAGCATAAATAAGATTGATAGATCATTAACTAGACTAACAAATGAAAAGAGAGAAGAACCAAATAAACACAATCCAAAATGAGAAAGGAGACATTACCACTGAACCCACAGAAATACGAAAACATTCCAGGACTAGTATGAACACTTTTACACACACCAATGAGAAAAACACAAAATAAGAAATGGATAATTTGCTGGAAGCACACAAATTCCCAAAATTGAACCAGGAAGTAACTGAATCCCTGAACTGACCAATAACTTGTTCTGAAATTGAACTCATAACAAAAAACTATCAACCAGAAAAACCCCTGGATCAGAAAAAGTCACAGCTGAATTCTGCCACATGTATAAAGAACAGATGGCACCAATCCTACTGAAACTTTTCCAAAAAATCTAGGAGAGACTCCTCCCTAAACTAAATCTAAAGCCAGCATCAATCTGACAGAAAATCCAGGCAGACACACAACAAGAAAAGTAAACTTCAGACTAGTATTCCTGATGAACACAGATGTAAAAATCTTCAACAAAATACCAGCAAACCAAATCCAGCAACACATCAAAAAGCTGATCCACCACAATCAAGTAGGCTTTATTCCTGTGATGCAAGGATTTTTCAACATACACCAATTAATGAATGTAATTTGTTACATAAACAAAACCACATGATCATCTCAACATACACAGGAAAAGGTTTGGATAAAATTCAACATTCCCTCATTTTAAAAACTCTCAGCAACCTTGGTACCCAAGGAATATACCTCAAAATTATAAAAGCCATCTATGACAGAACTATAGCCAACATAATACTGAATGAGTAAAAGCTGGAAGCATTTCCCTTGGAAACTGGAAAAAGACAAGGATGCCCACTCTCACCACTTCTATTCAACATAGTACTGTGAGACCTAGTCAGAGCAATCAGGCAAGAGAAGGAAAGAAAGACATCCAAATGGGAAGAGAGAAAGTCAAACTATTTCTCTTTGCAGACAGTATGAATCTGTACCTAGAAAATTCCATGATCTCTGCCCAAAGGCTCCTAGATCTGATAAAAAAAACTTTAGCAAAGTTTCAGGATACAAAAGCAATGCACAAGAATCAGTAGCATTTCAATAGCCTTGAAAAGAATAAAATAACTGGGAACAGAGGTAACCGTGAAGGTGAAAGATCTCTACAACGATAGTTACAATGCACTGCTAAATGAAATAAGAGATGACAGAAACAAATGGAAAATACTCCATCCTCCTGGATAGAAAGAATCAGTATTTTTACAATGACCATACTACCCAGACAATTTACAGATTTAATGCTATTTTTATCGAACTACCAATGACATTAATTTTTTAAAGATTTCAGTAGTTGTTGGGGTACAGGTGGAATTTGGTTATGTGAATGAATTGGATGGTGGTGAAGTCTGAGATTTTAGTGTACCTATCACCCAAGTAGTGTACATTGTACCTAATATGTAGTTTTTTAATCCTTCACCCCTTCCCCACCCTCCTCCTTCTGAGTATGCATCCAAGTTGCTGCAAAAAAATATTTCATTCTTTCTTATGACTGAATAGTATTATATGGTGTATATATATCATATTTTATTTATCCATTCATTGTCCAATGGTTTTTTTCAGATAATTAGAAAAAAGTATTCTAAAATTCATATGGGACCAAAAAGACTCCAAATAACAAAAGCAATCTTAAGCAACAGAACAAAGCTGGTGGCATCACACTATTTAACTTCAAGCTATATTATAAGGCTGCAGTAATCAGAACAGCATAGTGCTGGTACAGAAATAGCCACATAGACCAACTGAATAGATTAGAGAACCCAGAAATAAAGCCAAGCACCTACAGCCATATGATTATTGACAAAGCTGATAATAACAAGTAATGGTGAAAGGACTTCCTATTCAATAAGTGATGCTGTAATAATAGGTTAGCTACATATAGAAGAATAAAACTGGACACCATTCTTTTACCATATACAAAAAACAACTCAAGATGGACTGAAGATTTAAATGTAAAACCTAAAACTATAAAAACCCTAGAAGAAAATCTAAGAAATAGCATTCCAGACATTGGACCTGGCAAAGATTTCATGACAAAGATTCCTGAAGCAATTACAATAAAAACAAAAATTGATACCGAGGACCAAATAAAACTAAAGAGCTTTGGCAAGACAAGAGAAACTATCAAGAAAATAAACAGAATACCTACAAATGCGAGAAAACATTTGCGAACTATGCATCTGACAATGGTCTAATATCCAGAATATATAAGGAACTTAAACATATCAACAAGCAAAAAAACATATAACCCCATTAAGAAATGAGCAAAGGTATAACTCCCAATGCAATCCCTTTGCTCATTTCTTAATGGGGTTATATGTTTTTTGCTTGTTGATATGTTTAAGTTGAGTTGATGGGTGCAGCACAGCAACATGGCACAAGTATACATATGTAACAAACCTGCACGTTATGCACATGTACCCTAGAACTTAAAGTATAATAATAATAAAAAATAAAAAAAAAATTTAAAAAAAAGAAAGCAAAAAAAAAAAAAAGAAATGAGCAAAGGACATGTGCAGACAATTCTCAATAAAAGACATACATGCGATCAATAAGCATATGGAAAATGCTTACCATCATTAACCATTAGAGAAATGCAAATCAAAACCACAATAAGACACCCTCTCACATCAGTCAGAATGACTAATATTAAGAAGATAAAAAATAACAGATATTGGTGAGATTACAGAGAAAAAGGAACAGTTATACACTGCTGGTGGGAATGTAAATTATTTCAGCCACTGTGGAAAGCAGTTTGGAGATTTCTCAAATAACTTAAAACATAACTACCATTCAACCAAGCGATTCCATTACTGAGCATATACCTAAAGGAATATAAATCATTCTATCATAAAGATACAGGCATACATGTATTTGTCACAGCACTATTCACAATAAAAAAGACACGCTATCCTCCTAAGTGCCCATTGATGGTAGACTGGATAAAGAAAATGTGGTATATATACAACATAGAATACTATGCTAGCGTAGAAAGAACAAAATCATGGCCTTTGCAACAGTATGGATGGATTGGAGGCCATTATCCTAAACAAATTAAGACAGGAACAGAAAAACAAGTGGACAGAAAGAAGGGAACAATAAACACCAGGGCCTACTTGAGAGTGGAGGGTGACACAGCTGGTGCTCCACCAGTTTGTATAAGCAGTGACATTGGAAAGTAGAGTATTTTGCCCATAAAATAACTTGTAAATATTCACAGACATTTGGTGATCATTCTCAGAAAATTTTAAAAAATAACACTTTAATACAACTTTTATTCCATGGGACACAGCATCTGCAAGCACGAACTCATCATATTGACACATGGTACTGTCCTGGAGTTGTAATGAAGATGTACTCGATGACAAGTACCAAATAATTGATTATTGACATCTTTTGCCATTGAATTAATTTACCTTGAAACAGATCATTTATTAATGAAATAAGAAAAATATATTATTTGGATTTCCTTCCTTAATTCTAGTAACCACCCAAAGCTGACAAGCTTAATATTACTTTTTCTAATATTATGTGGCATCGTATATTTTATGATCATTTGTCCTACTGTTAGAAAACAATGGTCTCTTTTCCTTCTTTAATAATTTTTTTTAGCATTAAAATGACAACACAGTATAGAGTTTTTAGAATTTTTCCTAGTATCTTGGAAGTATGTTATATTTTGCCAATTTTATCAGCATTCTTCATTGTAAAATAGTTCATTAAATGTAACATTTTCCTTCTTCATTAGAACAAAAATAATGTTGGCAGATCAGACACATTGATGACTGTTATTTGTGGAAAATACTTAAAATCCAGTTTGAAATATATAACTGAATAATGTTGATGCAAATTATTTGTAGTTAAAATAAGAAATATGTAGCAAATAAGAAATAATTATTTTAGAATATTAATAGTCTTTTATAAACACGGATTGACACAAATATACTATACTGGTATCTAAAAGCTCTCAAACAGTTTTGCAATGAGTGGTACGATTTCTAATATGTTCAACTACTCATGGCAAATTTGGAACCAACTAGACTACAATAACTTCTCATTTTACCTGTTAGGTTTATTTCTAGAACATTCAGTGTCATTAAAGCCAGGGGAAAAGAGTATTTTTGTGTGAATTTACATTTTAAAAAATAACTTTTAAATAACTGTTTATGTGTGTGTGTGTGTATATATATATAATATATATTTGTATTTATCAAGGCATTTGAAAGATAAGTGGTATGTGAAATCATTGCTTCCTGTTAAAAGCTGTGCTACACATAGCAGAATGCCTTGTTTCTGTAGCACTAACCAATTAAATACTAGCATTACCGTCTTATCATTGAAACAGAAAAGGCTCCCAAATTTATATAATGTCCCTTAGGAATTGCGCTGCCCCAGTGAGAGTCAGGACCTTGAACCTTTGGCCTCTTAATCGATCCTGTGTGCTGCCTGAAGCTCCATATTGATCGTGTCACCACTCTGCTTAATATACGTAAAATAAACTGCAAATTCCAATATCCTGCATCATCTTGCTCCAAACCCAACTCAGAATTTGTCTCTGTCAAGATACATTACCTTAATGCTTCCATTTATGAAGAACTCTTACATGTTTGAACTCATACTTTTTCTTTTATATAGCATTTATACTGTTCTACACTTTACTTCTGGTATGTGTATCTCTGCTTTTATTTTTACATCATGTGGATTTGATATAGATGAATTGTTAGTTATAATTGATGTGTTCAGAAATTTTAGTCACGAGAAATAAATAACATAAATAAAATTATTCTATGCTGTAAATGTTATTCATATACTTACCTCCAAAAATAGAATAATATTAAGGTGTTAAGAAAACATTCTCTCATTAAAATCTTTTAGGAATACAGTTCATTCTAAAGCTCAAATAACAAGACGAAAAGTATAAAAATCCTTTTCAGATATTCAACTGCGTTTGATTATTGGCAATTTAATGAATAAATTTGCTTTGTTCTCAAATCATTTTTAATTAGAGAGTCATATTCTCACTGACTTCTTAAATTTTTCACTGCATTTCTCCTGGTTCAAAAGTGACAAGAAAGGGATTTATGGCCAATAAGAAAAAAACAAAGCCTTTCAGAGTGGGGCTGTCCCTATATGTTTGCAGCTGAATCAAAATGATCTATAACTTTCAATGGGACCAATTTGCTACAAAGAGTCTGCAAGATTCTTTAAATGACAAAGAAGCCAGAAGTCACAGTCCCAGCTGTTCAGGGCACAACGTGAGTAAGTCACAGTGAATTGGATCCATAAAAACATTTATTTTTAAAGTGATCTACCATGGAAATGTGAACTCAGCTAAAGAGACTTGTTAAATTTGCTCAATCCCAGAGGCTTTAATATTAAAGAAAAATGTGTTCTTCATATTATATATAAGTCTTTGGACTAACAACAAAAATATACCCACCTTTATATTTATTAAAGAAAAATATAAATGAATAAGGAATTGGGGAACTGAGAGAAATGCTAATAGATACAAAAGGGGAAAAATTGTACTTAGCAAGTTGCAGATAAAATAAGGAAAACCAAACTTTTACAGCTGGAGAGTAAATAAGTCAACAAGACAGGTTATTCCCTTCCAGGATAATTACCAATTGGGAAAACTGGTCCTAGCATAGAATCACTTGGGATTATACAAAAATACACAAAACTAAAGTTTTGATTCATCTCTGCCACTTGTTAGCTAAGTGACCTTGTTCAAATTATTTAATTTTTGTGGGACTTAGTTTCACCTCATTTCTTCTTAGTTTCTTTATTTGAAAATGTTATTGGTCTTTAACATAATCTGCCTATTATTAGAAATTTAAAGCCAATTTATAGTCTATATTAACACCAAGTTTCATGTTTGAATTGCTTTGATAACTGTTCTTCCTTTAATAAGGCTGGGCATGGTGGCCTATGCCTGTAATCCCAGCACTTTGGGAGGCCGAGGAGGGCAGATCACAAGTTCAGGGGATTGAGGCCATCCTGGCCAACACGGTTAAACCCCGTCTCTACTAAAAATACAAAAATTAGCTGGGCGTGGTGGGACGTGCCATGCCCCACCCAGCTACTTGGGAGGCTGAAGCAGGAGAATCGCTTGAACCCGTCACAGGGAGGTTGCAGTGAGCCGAGATCACACCACTACACTCCAGCCTGGTGACACAGTGAGACTCGGTCTCAAATAAATAAATAAATAAATAAATAAATAAAATCTTTTCACTGAAAATATCTTTGTATATCACATGCCTTGGTTTGCCACTTGAGACTAGTGTACATCTGACACACTATTTTGTTTTATTTTATTTTTTCTTTAACTTTTATTTTCAGTTCTAGGGTACACCTGCAGGATGTGAGGGTTTGTTACACAGGTCAATGTGTGCCATGGTGGTTTGTTGCACAGATCGTCCCATCACCTTGGTATTAAGCACAGCATCCATTAGCTATTCTTCCTGGTGCTCTCCCTCCTGCTACCCCTCCTCAGACAGTCCCCAGGGTGCATTGTTCCCCACCATGTGTCCATGTGTTCTCACCATTCAGCTCCCACTTATAAGTGAGAACAGCGGTAACACACTCTTTTAAAGAGTAACATGATTTATTTCATTTGCACCTGTGCATGGCATTTTGGCTGAAGTATTTGCTAAGGATTCCTAGATAGTCCTAATGACTTTTTCAGGTTTTCTTACCCACTTGGTACAATGGAAAGTTCATTTACACACTAAGGCACTTATGCCATGTTCATCCTAGGTTCACAGAGAAAGTAAACCACAACCATAAGTCTAGATTTGAAGTCACTCTAGTCCCTCCCTCAAATTACAGGGAGTGTTGAGAGTCCAAGATACTCTGCAGTCAGCCCATACTAACTGCCGTAAAAAGCACACATGTGACTACATTGTATAAATTCATATTAAAACTATTTTTGCCTGAATAAAGGATATAACCATCTCTATAAAGTAGCATAAGAAATTGTTACCTATATAACCGTAGCAAATTAATTTTTTTTCTGTTCATCATGAACAAAACCAAATTTTGTATATGCATATATATGTGAGGATATGTTTGTATATACGTATGTGTGTGTATATATATGCATATACACATACAATTTTCTAGTGTTAATTACATATTAATATATATTTCAGGTGAAAGTAAAAATGTCAAAAAGAAATACTGAAGAACTGTAACTTCAGCGATAATATTTATATTGTGCTGACATAAGCCTCCCATCAAAAAACCTTATAAAATTTAATAAAATATGTGACATATATTTTTAGGCCTTCAAAAAAGTATATTCAACACTGCAAGTCCTAAAAGAAGAAAAGCTCATGGTTTTCCTACTGATTTCAGTAGTTCTCTACCTGAGAATAATTTCCCAATTATGACTCATTGAGTTGAAATCCAACAGATCATGGCATCCCCTCTAAGATGCCAAAGAACAAAAGAGCAACAACAACAACAGCAACAAAAACCTGAAGAGATAACAAAGAAAGGCCTGGGATGGAGTTTCATATTGGAGTCCATATGGGACTAGCTGGGAGTCCATGGCTAAGAGCTGAGCTGCCTGTCATCAGGTTGTGATTACCTGAGACTTACCAGAAAGCTGTTTCAACAAG
The DNA here is from genome assembly GCF_000951045.1 of Mandrillus leucophaeus. Taxonomy (NCBI): domain Eukaryota; kingdom Metazoa; phylum Chordata; class Mammalia; order Primates; family Cercopithecidae; genus Mandrillus; species Mandrillus leucophaeus. Next base: position 6,751,456 of record NW_012099210.1, read on the forward strand.
GTTCAGAACAGAACACAGATGCTTGAAATTAAACAGCACTGATGCACTTTGGAGATTTGGCCTAAATGAAGTCGAGAAATGTTATTAATGCCTTATTAACACTTGAACATCCAGCTGAGGTACCACAAAAGCCATAGAAGTAAAGACCTACCTAGACTAAGGTTTATTCAAGACCTGTTGAAACAAAGCTTAAAACCAAACTCTGACATGATCTGCATGAGAGTATAGCCATGAAGTCGTGTTTCAAAGAGTAGCCAAGAAAGACATGACCACTAAAATAATGTTGTATCATAGGTGGGATCCTGGAGTGGAAGAAGGTTAGAAACAAACTAAGAAAATCTGAATAAACTGTGGACTTTTAAATTAAAAACAATGTATCAATATTGGCTCATTAATTGTGACAACTGTGCCCTACTAATGAATGTAAGTTGATAATAATGGAACTGGTTGTGCAATACATGGGTGCTCTGCACTATTTTCACAAGTTCTCTGTAAATCTGAAATTATTCTAAATTTTTAAGCACTATGTAATACCACTGCACAACCTATATAATGGTTAAAATCACTGCAAATGCCATTTGGCAGGACAGGAGATTGAGGCGCAAAATACATTGGGGGGACCTGTCAAAGGACACAGAGCTAGTAAATAAGTATTGGGGCTGATGGTAGGCCGACAATGTGGAGCCTGAGTGCTTTCCACTCTGCAGCCTGATTCTGCAAATTTGTAGAAACTAAGTCCAGGAAATGACAGTCAATGATGAACTGCCCCAGGCAGCAAGTATAAAATGATAGGACTCCACTTATGAACAGGATTTAATAATCCTTCCTTACTCCTAGTTTTCAGTGTTTAATAAAATTGCCATAACTTTCTTCAAACATTTGCTTGCTTGATCAAGAAAGAAACCTTTTCTATTGGAAGTAATCCAATTACTATTAATTCGTTTTCTTAAAAAGCAAGAGGAATGAAACTATTCGAGAGCATTTAGAGAACAACAGGAACGATATGAAGATTACTCTAAATTTACAGTCAGTTTCTTAGACTCTAAACTTAATATATATGTTTTCTGTATACAAAATGAGATTTGCTTATTGGGATACTCGCCTGTATAGACTGACTCTTGGGAGAAGACTGTGTAAACTTTTCTCTCTCTTTTTTTTTCAGGTTCTGTGATGTATTTGCCTGAGGCAAATTGCACATATCCACTTTTATTCCAGTAAAGCCAAACATCATCTTAAAAAGTTAAATGCAAATACTCCCCCAAAGAATGTTAAATCAATGTAGAATCCCTGAGTTTATAGTTAATATAGCTGTGGATCTCATGAATCTTTTAATTATGTCTTCTGGATTGCTAAGAATATGCAGTCCTGTGACGTTTAGTAATGTAATATAGGAAAATGTTTTGTACGCAGTATAATGCTGTATCCCAAATCCTTAGGGCTTTTTTCCTTGGGGAGTTGTACTTCCTCTGGATGTTTCTCGGTATAGTTTTCTGCTGTTGTTAAATTAGCCATCAGTCTTTTTGGTGTTTACATACATCCCTTCCCTGTTTTGTACCTTAACCAATGTGGGGCAAACCCATGCTCCCTGTGGGTAACCCAAACACATCTTACACGAGTCAGCTATCCGTAGTAGAAATTTGTTAAAGAAAGTAGATTTTGGATTATTTTTGCTCTCCCAGCCTTTCACACACTCCCTTCTCTTTTGGGAGAAATAATATTGAGATGTTGCATCTTCAATTTTCAGGCAATATCCTTCAGTGAAGCTCACTCCAGCACAAGATCCCAAGGAGAGTCACGTGGGCTCATCTATGCCAAGCTTAACATTCCATCTCTGATCGCCTGATCCATTGCAGACTAATCAAGTCAGAGGTAACGGATCTGTAAGGTGGATCTTGGAGGGACTACTAGAGGCCTAAATTAAGCCGTATCTGGGAAGCAAGCTCAAGCTCTTGATTTTTCAGTTCATATGACCTAATGAATTTTTTTGACTGAAGCCACTTTGGATGGGAGTTGTGATGTTTGCAATTAGAAAATTACTATCGGACACAATGTAGGCAAAGGGAAAAGGAATACAGGGAACTGATGAACATGGAATAAATAGATAGCCCTACTTATAAAACATCATCACAACTGTGAAAAATCTCAGAACTTACCTTCTACCTTCTTTCTGGCTTCTCACCATATTTCTGGCTCCTCTTTATTCTATCACATTTCATCATGTTCTACCCTCTCTCCAGGAATCCCTCTCTGTCTTCCTCTGTAACTGACTAGTACAACTACACACTGGGCTTCATTTATTATGCAGATAAACTATAATTTTTTAGGAATTGGTCAGTTAATTTTTAATTTTTTAAAATTTAGTGTACATGCTCATGGTATAAAATTAGAAAGGCACTGAAAGGTACACAACTGAAAGAATGTTTTCCCATCACTACTGTCTCCCATATATCCAATTTTCCTCCCTAGAGATATATATTGCTACCAACTTACAAGAAGAAATTCAAGAACATTTTTGAAATATTGTATGGGTTTTTAAAGAGACTCAATAGATTACACTTTTACAGATAATTTTGAAGAAGAATAATTGCTTTTGTAATTTATTATTATATCATTATGCAAGGAATATAGACAATAATTAGATATATAATTTTATCCTTCTTAGAGAATTACATAGTAATTACCTTTTCTGTTTGTGCTCAAATTTATTTCTTAAAAGGGATGAATAAGTGTGCATGACTGAAATAAAATAGAAATAATGACTCTATATCCCTCAGTTATTTTATGTATTATTATAAAGTTTATAACAAAGGGATAAAAATCAGAATATTTGTATAGTAAATAATATTAAACATATTTTGAATTATGCAGATAAAATGTCCACTTAAAGCTAATTAATTGTCTAAAGATCAACATCCCACTTTTCTTTTTATAATTGTATATCATAAAATTAAACACTAATTAGTCACTATCTCATTAGAATTTTTCAACTGTGATTTCAAAATTAAACCAACTGTAAAATACTACCTCATATATCAAAAAAAGTAGAATGCCACTGAAATGTTATAGTATCATATTTACTTTCATTAGATTCCTGTTATTGGAGATCAGCATTACCCTGGTTCAGTTGTCTCCATCCAGGCTCTGTACACATCCAAGAGGCACATATTCATATATAATCCTTGTAGAATCTAATTATTTTGCCCTGATTCTCATGTAGTGCTTTTCACTACTTTTGATTATCTGTGAAACACATGAAAATAGAATCAAATTTGTTTTTTGTAATAAGTTACCAACATTATTAAGCTAGGCCAGTCAGTTTTATCTTTTCATTATTTTGTAGCATAAAGTTGTTTGAAGGAATATACATGTTCTGACTCTAATTTAGAGGCTGTGCATCCTAAATCCTGGAAACTAGAAAAATTTTTAGTTATCACTGTGCCTGAATTTATAACACTTTAAAAACATTTATCCATACTTGGAAGTATGAAGTTACCTCTAGGGCTTGAAAAATTCCCCCAATTTGTCTGGATT
>NW_012099210.1:6760510-6764385 GCF_000951045.1 Mandrillus leucophaeus
TACCCGATTTTCCAGGTGTTGTGTGTCTCGGTTCCCCTGGCTAGGAAAAGGGATTCCCTTCCCCCTTGTGCTTCCCAGGTGAGGCAATGCCTCGCCCTGCTTCAGCTCTCGCTGGTCGGGCTGCAGCAGCTGACCAGTACCGATCGTCTGGCACTCCCCAGTGAGATGAACCCAGTACCTCAGTTGAAAATGCAGAAATCACTGGTCTTCTGTGTCGTTCACGCTGGGAGTTGGAGACTGGAGCTGTTCCTATTCGGCCATCTTGCTCCGCCCCACCAAAGAGAGACATTTTGGCAATGCTGAGTTAGATTTCCCAATTGTCATTTAGCTATACTTCTTTGCATTATCATTCCATTGATTGCCTCAAGGGATTACTGTGAATTAATTTAACTTATAACAATCTAATTAACATTGTATTTTTAAATGAAATATAGGAATCTTGCAACACTATAGTTTCATTTATTTCCTCATCCTTTGCACTATTCTTTTTGTATATATTGTTTCTACATACATTAAAAACCACTACCATGTTTTTATGAAAAATTAGTTCATATATACTTGTATTTTTAGAGAAATTAAAAGCAGAAAGGAAAGATTATATAGTCTTTTGTATTTACACATATACTTATCAGTTTTGTTCCTTCATTCCTTCTTGTGGATATGCATTAAAATATGGTTTCACTTCCCCTCGGATTAAACAAATCCCTTTGGCCTTTGGCCAACACAGGTCTGCTACTGATACATTTTCTCTGTTTTTTTTTTTTCAATATGAAAACCTTTCTTATCTTATCTTGAATTATGAAAGACAGCTTTTCAGTCACAGGGCTGAAATTGTTAAAAACCAAATGACTAAGAAGATCTTAATTACAACACAAGTAGAACTTCCAGTCTCATAAAGTGTCCATTGTTAAAGTGAGGTCATTGATTGGGAGTGAATGGGATCCTATAAATTGGGGTAAAGACACAAAAGAAGACCCCAGTGAAGCTATGGACATTGAACACCTGAGTACTAATGAGTCTTCTTTGCCAGTAGAAGAGGTATCCCTACCCCAAGTGAAAGTGACCTCCTCATTTATCAGAGGTATTGGCCTCTCCAGTCCCAACAGAAGTGGCTTCTATATCCCCAGTGATAGCTCCTTCCCACATTCTGCAGTATCAGCCTTTCCATCTCAATATGAAGAGATTAACCCTACACTGACTGAGGAAACTATCATGGCCTCCTGGAGGCACTTACCATGCAAGACTGCTGATTCTTTTCAGGACCCACACCCACCTACCAGCTCTCTTTGCTTCTAGACCTATAACTTAACTCCCAGCAGACCTATAAAGACAAGGTTCAATATGTGACCCATTAGGAAGTGAATTACACTAAAAAATAACTACTTCATGTTTTTAATTTATGCACACAAAAACCAGAGGACATATGTAGAAATGGATACTAAAGGTAAGGAACAGTGGTGGAAGAAACACAAAGTTGGATCACGATGAATTTACTGGCATGGGTTCACTAAGTGGAGAATCTGTGTTCAATGTTGAAGTTCAGGGAGTCAGAAGGAGTTCTAACCATTTGTTTAGTTGATTAGATGAAACATGGACTAAAATGTGGCCTATAGTGAGTAAACTGGAAATGCTGGATTTGTAGAGTCAAAACAGCAGTTTGAATAGTCTGACTTACACAGGCTTATGGTGTTGGCTATTTGGTCATGGTTGTTCCTAGAAGCGAAATAGATAAGAAGGATGCTAAATTCTTACTTTATCTATATGAGCAGAAAAGCTATAGGTCAAGTGAACAAAAATCTGACCTAAATCATTAAAACAGAGTGTCTTAGTCCCTTTATGCTGCTATAACAGAATACCACAAACTGTGTAATTTATAAACAACAGAAATTTATTTCTCACAGTTCTGGAGGCAGAGAAGCCTAAGATAAAGGCATCAAAGAAACTGGTGTCTGTTGAGAGCCTGATCTCGACTTCCAAGATTGCACCTTGTTTTTGCGTCCTCTGGAGGGGACAAATGCCTTGTCCTTACAGGATGGAGAGTGGAAGAGCAAGAGAGTGCTCCCTTCAATCTTGAGCCTTTTTATAAGGCACTAATTCATTCAATGAGGGAGGAGCCATCGTGACTTAATCACCTCCCACAGGCCCTATCTCTTAATACCACCACAATGGGAATTAAGTTTGAACGCATTAATTTTGGAAAGCACATTCAGATCACGACATAGGGTCATGGCTCGGCTCCTCAATGTATTCCAAGACTTGAGCCACTTTATCTACCCCCAAATCCCTGGGATAAAGGGGAGTTCAGCACTGCTTAGGAGAGTCCCCAGTACATTACCAAAAATGTATACTACTATTTCTCTCAACCTTCCCTAAAGGAACATATTGTCTTTTCCCAGGTAACTGTATATTGTGGAAAAAGGAAATAATTAGAACTTTTGAGGATATCTGGACATTGGCTCTTAATGGTCAGTAATTCCAGGACAACCAAAACAATACTTTGGCCCACCAATCAGAACAGGTCTTGTGGAGGTCAGATGATTAATGGAATTTTAGCTTGGGTACTTTTCACAGCAGGTCCAGTAGGTCCCCAAACCCATCTGTGGTTATTTCTCCAATTCAGGAATGCAGAACTGGAATAAGCATACATACAGCTTGCATAATCCCCATACTGGTTACCTTGTAGAGCAATCCTCTGGATGGCATTGGACCTACCCAATCCTCCCTGCCTTTCTTGTTTATAGTTATCAAGAATGACTGTAGAATGTCCTGGGAGTTCAATATCCTGAGATAGAAAGGTAATGCTTGAAACAGCCCAGGCCTTGTTTCTGTCTCTTCTAGGGAATATAGTATACTGAGTTAGGGAGGAACTGCCTAGAAAAGCCCAGATTTTGTTCCTTTCTATCTTGGAAGCAGGATGTCCTTCAGATTTTTAACCCAGTGTGTCATGTGGTCCCTGAGCTATATAGCCCAGGATGGACTGCCTTTTTGGGTGCAAGTGTGATACATGCAGTCAAGACTCCATCTCTGTCTTCCCCCTTGCCACAGCTTTCTTGAGCCTTGGGGGAATAGCTCTCAATAAATTCTAGGTTTCTTTTGTCCCTTGCTGCCTATCTGTAAGTAATAAATTCACATTATGTAACTTGTTGTATATGAGTGTGTTCTGTCTCACCAGACTCAGAAAAGTTTATAACCAGTGTGCAGTAAATCTGTGTCACATTCCTGGCCTGTGGAGTGAGGATTATTATGCTAGGAAAGGCCAAGTTAAAGCCATTAGAACCACTTCTACTTAGAAAAATAGTAAATCAAAATGGAATATTTCATTTCTAGAAGAATTTCAGAAATTAGGGCCACTATCAAAGACTTGAAAAATGCAAGCTTGATGACTCCTAGCCCATTCCCCATTCAACTCTTCTATTTGGCCTATGCAGAAGACAGATGGCTCTTGGAGAATGATGGTGAATTAACATAAGCTTAATTGCATAGTGACTCGAATTGCAGTTGCTGTACCAGATGGGGTTTCATTGCTTGAGCAAATAAACACATCCCTTGGTACCTGGTGTGCAGTCATTGATGTAGCAAATGACATTTTCTCCATACCTATTCATAAGGCCACCAGAAACAGTTTGTTTTAGCTGGCAAGGCCACAGTACACCTTCAGTGTCCTAGCACATAATTTTATCAACTCTTCAGCCCTTTGCCATCATTTTGCTTACAGGATTCTTGATCACTTTCTCCTTTCATAACATGTTCCCCTGGTTCACTGCATTGATTATATTATGCTGACTGGACTTAATGAGCAAGAAGTAACAACTACTCTAGACTTATTAGTAAGACATTGGCATGTCACAGGATAGTAAATAAATCTAACTAAAATT
>NW_012099210.1:6769550-6771557 GCF_000951045.1 Mandrillus leucophaeus
ATTGGGATCCTATTTTTAGTCTTTTTAAAAAGAATAAACGTAAACCAAGAATTTGGTATCTAGCAAAACTAGGTTTCATAAATGAAGGAGAAGTAAAGTCTTTCTCAGGAAAGCAAATACTGGTATTTGTCAATATTAGGCCAGCCTTACAAGAAATGCTAAAACAAACAAAAGCTTAAAACTGAAACAAAAGGTTGATATGCACAGAATAGGTACACTTGAAAGCATAAAATTCATAGGGCTTATAAAACAGTAACACAACGAAGAAAACAAAGTCACTAGATAGCAGGATAATGACTGGAACAGTACCTCGTATCTCAATATTAACATTGTAACTGATAAAAATGTTCCACTTAAAAGATACGGGTTAGCAGAATGGATAAAAAATTACAAACCAAATATTTGTTGTCTTCAGTAGATATGCCTAACATAGACTTATAGATTCAAGGTAAAGGGGTAAAGAAAAGATATTTCATTCAAAAGGAAAGCAAATGTGAGCATGAGTAACCATTCTTACATTAGATAAACATACCTTAAAGCAACAACCTTAAAAAAACGAAGAAGGTTGTTGTATAATGATAAGAGTATCAATTCAACAAAAAGATATAACAATCCTAAATATATATGCACCTATCCCTGAAGCTCCCAGATGTATAAAGCAATTACTACTAGACTTAGAACAGAGATAGACAACAACACAGTAAAAATGAGGAACCTCAGCACTCCGCTGATAGCACTAAACAGGTTATTAAGGCAGAAAATCAACAAAGAAACATTAGATTTAAACTGCACTCTGAAACAAATGGACCTAACAGATATTTATAGAAGATTTTAACCAAGAAAAGCAGAATATACCTTCTTATCATCAGCACCTGGTACATTCTCCGAGATAGACTATATAATAGTCCAGAAAACAAGTCTCAATAGATGTTTAAAAATCAAAATCATATCAAATATCTCCTTGGACTACTATGGAATTAAAACAGAAATCAACTACAAAAGGAACCCTTAAAGCTATACAAATACATGGAAATGAAACAATCTGCTCCTGAATGATTTTTGGGTCAACAATGAAATCGAAATGAAAATTTAAAATTTTTTTGAAATGGTCAACAATGACACAAGTTATTGATACCTTTGAGTTACAGCAAAAGCAGTGCTAAGAGAAAAGTTTATAGCATTAAACAACAAAAAGTCTGAAAGATCACAAATTAACAAACTGAGACCACAAATCAAGGAACTAGAGAAACAAGAGCCAATCAAACACAAAGCTAGAAGAAGCAAAGAAATATCAAAGATCAGAGCAGAACTAAATAAATCTGAAACAACAAAACTGCAAAAGATCAATGAAACAAGAAGGTGCATCTTTGAAAAGAAACAAAATTGATAAATCACTAGCTAGATCAACCAAGAAAAGAAGAAAGATTAAATGACCTTAATTAGAAATAAAAATGGAGGCATTACAACTGACACTACAAAAATACAGAAGATTATTCAAGAGTACTATAAACACTTTTGTGCACACAAACTAGAAAATTTAGAAGAAATGGATAAAATTACTGGAAACACACAACCCTAGCTTGAATCAGGAAGCAATATAAATCCGAAACAGACCAATAACAACTGGTGAAATTAAATCATGAATTTAAAAAATTGCCAACACAAAAAGCCCAGGGTCAGATGGAGTCACAGTCAAATTCTTCCAGATTCCAGAGGAATTGGTACCAATCTACTGAAACTATTTCAACAAAGGCACTATCACCGAATCCAGAAACAACTGAAAAACAAACAAACAAACAAACAAACAAAGAAAAGAAAAAAGCTCATGAACATAGATGCAAAAAATCATCGCAAAATGCAAGGAAACCAAATCTAACAACTCAGAAAAACAAATTCACCATAATTAATTGAATTTCATCCCAGGGATGAAGGGATAGTTCAACATATACAAGTCAATAAATGTGATACATCACATAAGCAGAATTTATAATAAAAACAAGACTGGGT
>NW_012099210.1:6772057-6774306 GCF_000951045.1 Mandrillus leucophaeus
CTAGGTTTCTTTTGTCCCTTGCTGCCTATCTGTAAGTAATAAATTCACATTATGTAACTTGTTGTATATGAGTGTGTTCTGTCTCACCAGACTCAGAAAAGTTTATAACCAGTGTGCAGTAAATCTGTGTCACATTCCTGGCCTGTGGAGTGAGGATTATTATGCTAGGAAAGGCCAAGTTAAAGCCATTAGAACCACTTCTACTTAGAAAAATAGTAAATCAAAATGGAATATTTCATTTCTAGAAGAATTTCAGAAATTAGGGCCACTATCAAAGACTTGAAAAATGCAAGCTTGATGACTCCTAGCCCATTCCCCATTCAACTCTTCTATTTGGCCTATGCAGAAGACAGATGGCTCTTGGAGAATGATGGTGAATTAACATAAGCTTAATTGCATAGTGATTCGAATTGCAGTTGCTGTACCAGATGGGGTTTCATTGCTTGAGCAAATAAACACATCCCTTGGTACCTGGTGTGCAGTCATTGATGTAGCAAATGACATTTTCTCCATACCTATTCATAAGGCCACCAGAAACAGTTTGTTTTAGCTGGCAAGGCCACAGTACACCTTCAGTGTCCTAGCACATAATTTTATCAACTCTTCAGCCCTTTGCCATCATTTTGCTTACAGGATTCTTGATCACTTTCTCCTTTCATAACATGTTCCCCTGGTTCACTGCATTGATTATATTATGCTGACTGGACTTAATGAGCAAGAAGTAACAACTACTCTAGACTTATTAGTAAGACATTGGCATGTCACAGGATAGTAAATAAATCTAACTAAAATTTAGAGGACTTCTGACTCAGTGAAATTTTCAGGACTGCAGTGGTGTGTGGCATATTGAGATACTGCATCTATTGTGGAGGATAAGTTGTTGCACCTAGCTTCATCCACAACCAAGAAAAAGACACAAGGCATAGTGAGCCTCTTTGGATTTGAAGAGGAACGTAATTCTCATTTGGGAGTGTTACTCCAGCCCATTTACCAAGTCACCCAAGAAGCTGCTAAATTTGAGTGGGGTCTAGAACAAGAAAAATGTCTTCAATAGGTTTGTGTTTCTATGCAACCTGCTCTGCCACTTTAGCCATATGATTCAGTAGATGCAATGGTACATGAAGTGTCAGCTGAAGACAGGGATTGGATAGGTGAATAAAAGTACAGGCTTTTACGATTTTGGAGCAAAGCCCTGTTATCTTCCACAGGTAACTACTCTCCCTTTGAGGAAGCTCTCTTGGCTTTCTAATGAACCTTAGTATAGACTCATACTTATGGGCCACCAAGTTACTGTGTGACCTGAGTTACTTATCATGAACTGGGTGTTACCTGACCCACTAAGCCACAGAATGGGACATGCACAGCAATGCTCACTATGAAATAGACGTAATATAGATATGATAAGTCTTGAACAGGCCTTAAAGTAGTACAGGCAAGTTAAATGAATTGGTGGCCCAAATGGCCATAACCCCTACTACTGCTACACTGCCTTTTCTCTCCCAGCCTGCAACTTTAACTTCATGAAGAGTCCCCAGCAATCAATTAACATAGGAAGAGAATATCAGGCCTGGTTTATAATTAGTTCTGTGTGATATACAGGCACCATTCAAAAGTGGACACCTGAAGTACTGCAGCACCTTTCTGGGACATTCCTGAAGTACAGATGTAAAGATAAATTTGCTCAGTAGGCAGAACTTTCAGCAGTTCAGAGCTGGTTTTGCACTTCCTTGGAAGGAGAAATGGCCAGATGTGTGATTATATATCAATTTATGTGATGTAGTCAATGGTTTGGCAAGATGGTCAGGGACTTAAGAGGAACATGATTTAAAAATTATTCCAAAGTCCTTTGAAAGAAGCAGCAGGCAGCAGCCTACATCATGAACCAGGTGGAAAACTTCCCACAGGAAACAGTGAACTTATTCACACACCCGGAATATTACTACAACAACAAGCATCTGAGAAAGCCATCACATAAAGATTCTTTGTAACCAAGGAACTCGTACACAGCCTTCACCAGTGAAAGCACTCAAAGCCAAATGTAGGTGACAATAAACTATAAACATTAAGACCACATTCTCAAAGGGAAAAATAATTAAAAAATAAAATCCAATCAAATAAAAAATAACTTCAAAAATAATTAGAAGAAATAGTACACACAAATGAAAAGGAACCAGGAAAGTAATTCTGGCAATATAAATAAAATAGGATCCTACAACACCCCTGAAAGATCACACTAACTCTCCATCAGT
>NW_012099210.1:6774356-6775767 GCF_000951045.1 Mandrillus leucophaeus
AATGGTTTGGCAAGATGGTCAGGGACTTAAGAGGAACATGATTTAAAAATTATTCCAAAGTCCTTTGAAAGAAGCAGCAGGCAGCAGCCTACATCATGAACCAGGTGGAAAACTTCCCACAGGAAACAGTGAACTTATTCACACACCCGGAATATTACTACAACAACAAGCATCTGAGAAAGCCATCACATAAAGATTCTTTGTAACCAAGGAACTCGTACACAGCCTTCACCAGTGAAAGCACTCAAAGCCAAATGTAGGTGACAATAAACTATAAACATTAAGACCACATTCTCAAAGGGAAAAATAATTAAAAAATAAAATCCAATCAAATAAAAAATAACTTCAAAAATAATTAGAAGAAATAGTACACACAAATGAAAAGGAACCAGGAAAGTAATTCTGGCAATATAAATAAAATAGGATCCTACAACACCCCTGAAAGATCACACTAACTCTCCATCAGTGGATCCAAACCAAGATGAAATATTTAAAATGCCAGATAAAGAATTCAAAAGATTAATTATTAAGTTACTCAACGAGATCCAAAAGAAAGATAGAAAAAACAACATAAAGAAATTTTAAAAAGTATATATATGGAAGTTTTTCTGAAGGGTTAGATATTTTAAAGAAAAACCTATCAGAACTTCTGCAATTTAAAGACACATTTAAGGCAGTACAAATTGCAGTGGAAAGTTTTAACAATAGACTAGGCTGAGGAGAAGAAAGAATTTCAGAGCTCTAAGACAAGGCTTTCAAATTAACCCAATCAATCAGACAAAAATAAAGAATAAAGGAAATAAACATAGTGTCCAAGAAATATGGGATCATGTAAAATGGCCAATTTTAAGATTCTTGGTTTTTTTTTTGGGGGAGGAACCGGCAAAAGTTTGCAAAACCTGCGAGGGAATAATTGAGGAAAACTTCCCTGGTCTTGCTAGAGATTTAGATATCCAAATTCAAGAAGCTAAATGCCTCCTGGGAGATTCATTGCAAAAAGGGCATCACCGAGACACAGTCATCAGGCTATCTAAAGTCAATGTGAAGGAAAGAATTCTAACAGTGAGACAAAAACATCAAGTAACCTATAAAGAAAAACCTATCAGACCAACACCATACTTCTCAACAGAAATCTTACAAGTGAGAAGAAATTGGGATCCTATTTTTAGTCTTTTTAAAAAGAATAACCGTAAACCAAGAATTTGGTATCTAGCAAAACTAGGTTTCATAAATGAAGGAGAAGTAAAGTCTTTCTCAGGAAAGCAAAAACTGGTATTTGTCAATATTAGGCCAGCCTTACAAGAAATGCTAAAACAAACAAAAGCTTAAAACTGAAACAAAAGGTTGATATGCACAGAATAGGTACACTTGAAAGCATAAAATTCATAGGGCTTATAAAACAGTAACACAA
>NW_012099210.1:6777602-6780040 GCF_000951045.1 Mandrillus leucophaeus
ATATAGATGCAAAAAATCATCACAAAATGCAAGGAAACCAAATCTAACAACTCAGAAAAACAAATTCACCATAATTAATTGAATTTCATCCCAGGGATGAAGGGATAGTTCAACATATACAAGTCAATAAATGTGATACATCACATAAGCAGAATTTATAATAAAAACAAGACTGGGTGTAGTGGCTCACGCCTGTAATCCCAGCACGTTGGGAGGCTGAGGCGGGCGGATCACAAGATCAGGAGATAGAAACCATCCTGGCTAACACAGTGAAATCCCTTCTCTATTAAAAATACAAAAAAGTAGCCAGGCATGGTGGCGGGCGCCTGTAGTCCAAGCTACTCGAGAGGCTGAGGCAGGAGAATTGTGTGAACCCAGGAGAGGGAGCTTGCAGTGAGCCAAAATCGCACCACTGCACTCCAGTCTGGGTGACAGAGCAAGATCTGTCTCATTAAAAAAACAAACAAACAAACAAAAAACAAAAAAAAAAAAACCACCACGTGACTGTCACATTAAATGCAAAAGCATTTGATAAGATCAAGCATCCCTTTATGATAAAAATTCTCACCAAACTAGGCATAGAAGGAACATATCTCAAAATAATAAAAGCCATATATGAAAAACACATAAGCAACATAATTCTGAAAGGGGAAAAAATTTAAAACATTCCCCCTAAGAACTGGAACAAGACAAAGATGCCCACTTTCACCACTTCTATTCACCATGTTACTGGAAGCCCTAGCCAGAGCAAGCAGGCAAGAGAAAGAAATAAAGATATCTAAATTGTAAAATAGGAAGCAAAAGTATTTCTGTTTGCCAATGATATACTCTTATACCTAGAAAACCCTAAGAACTCTTCCAAAAGACTCCTAGATATGACAAATAGATTCAATAAAGTCTCAGGTTACAAAATTAATGCACACAAATCAATAGCACTGCTATACATTAACAATGACCAAGTTATGAATCAGATCAAGAACTCATTCCCCTTTAAAGTAGCTGCCAAAAAATGACAAAATAATACCTAGAATATACTTAACCAAGGAGGTGAAAGATCTTTACAAGAACTACAAAATACTGCTGAAAGAAATAATGGATGATACAAACAATTGGAAATACATGTTATGCTCATGGATTGGAGGAATCTGTGTCATGAAAATAACCATGGTGCCCAAGGCAATCTACAGATTCAATGCAATTCTTATGAAAATACCAACATTATTTTTCACAAAATTCGAGAAAAACAACTCTAAAATTGATATGGGACCAAAAAGAAGCCCAGATAGCCAAAGCAATCCTAAGCAAAAATAACAAATCTGGAGGCATCATATTACCTGACTTCAAATTATACTACAAGGCTATAGTAACCAAAAATATCATGGTACTAATATAAAAACAGATACACAGAACAATGGAACAGAATAGAGAACCCCCAAATAAAGCAAAATATGTCCAACTGATCTTCCACAAAGCATACAAAAATATAAATTGGGGAAAAAACAACCTATTTGATAAATGGTCCTGGGAAAAATGGTTAGCCAGATGTAAAAGGATGAAACTGGATCCCTGCCTTTTGCTATATATCACTATATATGAAAATTAACTGAAGATAGATTAAAGACTTAAAAAATAAAGACCTGAAACCATAAAAATTCTAGAAGAAAATCTAGGAAATACTTTCTGAGTCCTGGCTGAGGCAAATAATTTATGAATAAGACCCCAAAAGTGAATGTAACAAAAACAAAAATAAAAATAAATAAATTGGACCTAGTGAAACTGAAAAGCTTCTGCGCAGCAAAATAAATATTTATCAGAGTAAATACACAATATGCAGCATGGGAGAAAATACTTGCAAGTTTTGTATCCAACAAAGGTCTCATATCCAAAAATCTACAAGGAACCCAAATAAACCAGCAAGAAAAAATCCCTGATAAACCCATTAAATAATGTGCAAACGAAATGAATAGACATTTCTCAAAATAGATATTTTTCATATATAAATGACCAACGAACATCTGAAAAAATGTTCAACATCAGTAATCATCAGACAAATGCAAATTAAAACCACAGTGGGATACTACCTTATCCCAGCCAGAATGGCCGTAGACCATAATTAAAATGTCAATGAACAATAGATTTTGGTGTGGATATGGTTGAAAAGGAACACTTATCCATTGCTGGTAGACGTGTAAACTAGTACAGCCTCCATGGAAAATAGTATGGAGATTTCTCCAAGAACTAAAAGTAGATGTACCATTCGGTCCAGCAATCCTACTGCTAAGCAGAGAATTCACTATATCAAAGGAAAAGAAGTCACCATGTCAAAAAAAAAACCACCTGCATCCATATGTTTATTGCAGCACAATTCACAATTGCAAAGATACAGAATTAACCTAAGTGCCCATCAACCCATGACTGGATAAAGAAAATGTGTATAT
>NW_012099210.1:6780660-6783224 GCF_000951045.1 Mandrillus leucophaeus
ATCTGAGTGGATGAAGGATGCTAGTGAAGGATAATCCTCTCAGTGAGCAGAGCTTTGAGCAGTACACTTGGTTGTTCACTTTGTTTAGAAAGATAAATGACCTGACACACAAATGTATTTTGATTCATGGGCCATGGACAACGGTTGGCTGGATGACAAGGAATTACAAAAAACAGGATTGGAAAAGTGTTGACAAATAAATTTGGAAAAGAGGTATATGATACACCTCTCTGAATAAGCAAAAAGCAAAGATATTTGTGTACATGTGAAGACTTACCAAAGAGTGGACTCAAAAGAGGAAAATTTTAATAATTACATAGACAAAATGACTCATCCTATGGATAACAGTTATCCTCTTTCCCTAGCCACTGCTTTTACCATTCAATGGGCTCATGAACAGTGTCATGGTGAGAGAGACAGAGGATAGGCACAGGCATAGCAACATGAACTTCCACTCATCAAGGCAGATCTGGCTATGGCCATCATGGAGTGCACAATCTGCCAGCAGCAGAGAGCAACACTGAGTCCCCAAAATGGCACGATTCTTTGGGATCATCAGCCAGCTACCTGGTGGCAGGTTGATTACATTGAACCACTTCCATCATGAAAGGAGAAACATTTTGTTTTCATTGGAATAGACAATTACTCTGGATATGTCTTCTCTACATGCAACACTTCAGCCAAAACTACCATCTGTGGACTTACAGAATGCCTGCCTTATCCACTGTCTTAGTATTCCACGCAGCATTGTTTGTAGTACAGCAGTGGACCCATACGTATTGAATTCACTGTTTTTATCATGTTCCCCAATATGAGTGGGCATCATCCAATCCTTTGAGATCCTGAATAGAACAGGCTCCTTTATGTCTGCTTTATGTCTGCTTTAGCTAGGTTATCAGTCTTCTCCTGTCCTTGGACTGGAATTCACACAATCTGCTCTCTGTTCTCAGACCTTTGGACTCAGATTGGAATTACACCATCCTGAAGCAGCTGGCATGATAGATAGCGCTAGTTAATGACAGCCAGTTGTCAATACGTTGCCAGGCTGGGGAATGATTCTCCTAAGGGCTGTATATGCTCCTGTTTTTACCATAGTCAGGATTCACAGGTCCAAGAATCAAGAGGTGGAAATGGTATTAGTAACCCTCACTATTATCCCACTAGTGACACACTAGCAAAATTTTTGCCTCCTGTTTCCACAAGTTTATGCCCTGCTGGCTCAGATGTCTTGGTTATAGAGGGAGAAATGCTTCCACCAGAAGATACAACGTTGTTCCCATTGAACTGGACGTTAAGACTTCCACCCAGCCACTTTGGGCTCCTCATGCCTCTGAAGCAATAGGCAAATTAGGGAGTTAGGATGCTGCCTGTGGTGATTGATCCTGACTCCCAGGAGGAAATTGGACTACTACTCCACATTGGAGATAAAGAAGAGTATGTATGTCTGGAGTACAGAAGATCCCTTAGGTTGTCTCTTAGTGTTGTCATGCGCTATGATCAATGTCAATGGAAAACTACAACAACCAATCCAGGAAGGGCTAATAAAAGCTCAGATCCTTTAGGAATGAAGTTTTGTGTTTCCACTCCAGGTAAAGAACAGAGACCAGCTGAGTTGCATACTGAGGAAAAAGGAAGTACAGAGTGGGAAATAGAAGAAGACAGTTATAAATGCCAGCCATTTGACCAGTTATGGAAATGAGTACTGTAACTGTCATGTGTAGCACAAGATACATTGACTTTACATCATAATATTTAAGTATTGTTAATTTCATATCCTAATATATAAGTTAAAGGATATAAAGTTGAAGAGTAAACATCATTTGCAGGATAGCTCTATTACATTAGCTGGAATGACCTCAGTACAGTTTTTATTTAGAGGTTAAGCATAATTTAAGCAATGTATAGGTACCAAGTTGACAAGGGGTAGATTTGTGATTGCTAAATTTTATATATCAGCTTGAATGCACTGTGGGGTGCCTATATTAATCATTATTTTTGGTGCATCTGTGAAGATGTTTATGGATAAGATTACCATTTAAAATCAGTGCAGTAAATAAATTAGGTAGCCCTCCCAATGTTTGTGGGCATCATCCAATCTATTAAGAGTTCTAATAGAATGAAGATGCAGTGGAAAGAGGAATTTATCCCTTTCCTTCCTGCCTGCCTGTTTGAGCTGGTCTTTTGACTGGAATTCACACCATCAATTCCCTTAGTTGTCAGACTTCTAGACTCAGACTGGAATTACACCATTGGCTTTCCTGGGTTATCAGCTTGCAGACAGCGGATGGCAAGACATCTCAGCCTTCATCGTGAGCCAATTCTTCATAATAAATCCCCTGTGTATCCTGTTGGCCCTGTTGCTTTGGAGAACCCTTACTAATACAACTAGTTTACTACAATTCGTATATTTATAACCACATATGAAATGTGCCATTTTTTCTGACTGCCTTCAAGATTTTCTTTCTTCTTCTATTGAAGATAATACAGGAAATCATGGATAGAAAAATAAACAAGAAAAATAAACAAAACCCAACCAATTCAGAAAGGAAGAAATAAAATTGTTT
>NW_012099210.1:6784654-6793915 GCF_000951045.1 Mandrillus leucophaeus
CAACATAAACAGATTTACCTCAAACTCATGTTTCTTCCTACAAAGTCATGTTTCTGCCAGAGCCATTACAGAATTATCAAAATTTAAAAATCAGCTCTCTGATATGAAAAATACATCATTTTTAAGTTAAGAATATAAAAAGAGCATTATTTTTTATTTAAGTATATAAAGAGCATTGTTTTTCAAGATAAAATTTGATCACTTATGAGTTACATGATGGTCTCTATACAACGATTTGAAAAACTATTACCACACATAACATGGATGACTCTAATAAACAAGATTCAATGAAATAAATCAGAAACAAAAGAATTCATAAAGTGTGACTCTTTTGAGACAAGTAGAAAAAGTCAGAACTAACCCATAGATACCAGGAAGTTAAAGTGGATGATACTCTGCTTTGTGATTTATTTGCTGATTCTATCTGTCTAAACCATCTATCTATCTATCTATCTATCTATCTATCTATCTATCTATCTATCTATCTATGTAATCACCCACGAATATTTTCTGATATGTACATTTACGATTTGTGCACTTTTGCTGAATGTTATAATTCCTTAAAACAAATTCCAAAAGTCTTTCCCAACTCTGTTCAATTTATTATTTTGCCTTCAACAAAATTTTAGTGATTAATTTAGTCTTTTGCTTCTCTAAATTTTATTAACATTTATCAGTTTTGCATACACTAGAAATTTGTTACACAAATAATATAATTCAGAATTTATATTGAAGTGGATAAAGAATTTGCACCTTTGCTCAAGAAGACAGATTATTCAATTTCAAACTCCTTCTAGAGTTCAATAGGAACTCATCTTTTCTACTTAAATATGATATATTTCGAAATATCTAAACCATTAATAAGGCTTTCAGACTGTGCTTAGGTGGTCATTTTCCTTACTTTATGCCTGGGAAAAATTGTACTATATAAAAGTGCATTTCACTAAGTATTAATATTCTCCATGATCTCACCATGACAGGCTATTTTTTTGTTCTCTGGGCACTAATGTGATGGATTAATGTAGTAAATATGAAAGGCCAAGTCTTTGATGATCACAGAAACTCAAGGCATAGAATGTCCATTCCTAATTCCAAGCAAAGCTAGGTAAGAGTAGAAAAGGAAGGAGAGGAAAATAATCCATAAAGAAAATAAAATGAGGTTTCATTATTCCTATTGTAGAAGAATGTACCTTTTGGCTCTAGTATCATAGATGTTAATTATAGTTTTCACAATGGTAAGACATATATTTTTAAAGATCAATTTAAAACTTGAAAAAAGTAGAAATTATTTACCTTGAAATTGTGAGAGAAAAAAATAAAGCTAGTCAACTTATCTTATAAAATTTCAGTGAGCTGAGTACTTCACAAGCTGGTTGATTCTATTATCATGTCGAAACTGTTCTAACACTAGAAAGCGATTCCTCATATTGAGACAAAACACTTCTACCTGACAGAACTCAAAGCAGTAAAGACAAACTTGTGACTCACTTGAATCATCTCTTTTCCAAGGTTTTTGCATGTCCCTTTACTGCTTATTATATAACAGTGTGCTGACCCTTCATCATCCTAGGTTACATGTTTTCTAGATATGTGCTCTGATTTGTGAATACTCCTCCTGAACCAGTGTCCAAAGATAAATTCAAAGGCAGATTCCAAAAAACTTTAGCCCTTTCCATCATCATAGCAGGGGCCCTAGAACATGTTCACGTGTCCTTACGGTTTCATAAAAATTTCAAAACTAATATATTTTAATCTCAAAAGTTGCCAAGGACTGAATGTTTGGGTTTTGCATAATTCTTATGTTAAAATTCTAACCCCCAATATGACGGCATTTGGAGGTGAGGCCTTTGGGCATTAAGTTATGAATGAGATGAGTAGTCTTATATAAGGGAACCCAGGGAACTCTCTCACCCTTTTTCTGCCAGATAAGGATACAAAGAAAGGATGGTAGTCTGAAACTGGGTGAGAGTTCTCATCAACATCAGACAACATTGGCACCCTGATCCTGGACTTCTGACCTCCAGTACTGTGAAAAATAAATCTCTCTCTCTTTTTTTTTTTTTTTTAATAAGGCACCCAGTCTATGATCCTTTGTTACTGCAGCCCAAACCAAGGCAAGACTGAGGCCACTTTATATTCCAACTTCCCCTTTGTCATAATTGCCCTCGTGTCTGGAAGAACTGGAGGATTCGAGGGTATTTTAGGGATCTAGGCAAAAAGAAATTGAGTTAGTTAAGTGGAATACAGTTATGTGGTTTCTGAGCATTAAAGCCCATTGTAATAGTGACATCTATTTTGGTTGCTCAAAGACCTGCAGTCAGCTGGTCCACTCAGTACTGTGACACAAAGGTAGAGGGAAAGAAATTATATCACCAAATAAATGTATACTTCAGAGCAGCACGGATGTATATAGGTCATGGGGTTTGAGATGTACGGATATAAAAGTAGAATGTGGGAAATCCTCCCACATCTTAGCTTTTATGTGTGAGGAAAATTTGATACAGATGTCTTCAATTTTGACAACAATTAAAAAAAAATGACTTTCTCAATAATGCGTTGTGGACTAGAGAGCAATTCTTCTAAACTATCAATAATAAAAACAAATTTTGATCAACTTTCCTAGTGAAAAGACTGAAATAGCTATTAACTGTAGAAGGCATAATGTGACAAAATCATTTTCATATGAAGAGGAAATCAGGGTATAAAGCCACAATATATCCGAAAACTGTATCACAGAGGTATATCAGGCAGTCAATTCATTTTAAAAATAATATTTTTTTGTTTTTTGTTTTTTTTCTAGATTTGGTGATGTCTAGTACTTGCACGTTTCTTTTTTTTTTTTTTTTTTTTTTTTTTCTTTGAGATGGAGTCTTGCTCTGTCGCCCAGGCTAGAGTGCAGTGGTGCCATCTCGGCTCACTCAAGCTCTGCCTCCCGGGTTAAAGCCATTCTCCTGTCTCAACCTCCTGAGTAGCTGGGACTACAGGCACCCACCACCACGCCCAGCTTATTTTTTTTTTATTTTTTTTATTTATTTATTTTTTTTTTTGAGACGGAGTCTCGCTCTGTCACCCAGGCTGGAATGCAGTGGCCGGATCTCAGCTCACTGCAAGCTCCGCCTCCCGGGTTCACGCCATTCTCCTGCCTCAGCCACCCGAGTAGCTGGGACTACAGGCGTCCGCCACCTCGCCCGGCTAGTTTTTTGCATTTTTAATAGAGACGGGGTTTCACCGTGTTAGCCAGGATGGTCTCCATCTCCTGACCTCGTGATCCACCTGCTTCGGCCTCCCAAAGTGCTGGGATTACAGGCGTGAGCCACCGCGCCCGGCCAGTTTTTTGTATTTTTAGTAGAGACAGGGTTTCACCATGTTGTTTAGGATGGTCTCAATCTCCTGACCTCGTGATCCACCCTCCTTCGCCTCCCAAAGTGCTAGGATTACAGGCGTGAACCACTGTGCCTGGTCTACTTGTACGTTCTTTAATGTGTGATTTGTTGTGATTTTTTAAATTCTAAATAAATATTGTTTTTCGATATAAAAAAAATTCAATGAGTTGAAAGGAAAGATACACTTTCACAGGTCTCAAAAATCTCTGTTTTATTAAACTACCCCAGTATAGGTTTTTTTTTTTCCCTATTATTTACAACCCAAAACATTGAGTGCATTTCTAAAAGTGAGAGCTTCTTAGTCTGTTCCTGGGAACAGACTTAGAAATGAGTAAATGTTGATGAGATCTTGGGAAAAATCCTAGGTAATTTGATTATTGCAGAGTGACTTCTGAACAGGAGAATCATGGAGGAAGGATGACAAATTTCATGTGTGAAACAGAGTTTATGATAATACATAAAGACAATTTAAAAACACAACAATATTTGCAACATTAGCTATTTTATTCCCTTTCCATCACTAAATTATAGTTTTTGTCAAAATATATTTATGGGTTCTAATAATACCTTTGTGCAACATTTATACTTTACAGAACGCTACTGCACACATGACTCAATGTCCTTGCCATTTTTTTTTTCTCCTAAAATCTCACCCAAATGCTTTGGTCTTTCAGCTTAGATTTAAAAATTATTAACATGCTATTGAATTAAACCTTGTCAAATAGTTGAAAGTGTCATCATTCTTTCAAAGCTTGCAAGAGGGAGACTAATTTTCACTATTCCATCTTCTCTTATTGATGTCCTCATGAAAGTGTTAATTATCAATTTATTGTTTAGCTTTGTTAGGTAACATTAACATAAATTTGTATCAAGGTAAATATTGTTACTAAGAAATGACTGGACCTCAGAGTTTGAAGAAAGGTATTATTAATGAATTGAAGACATGCTACAGTAAACACAGAAGATTGTAGAAAGTGTGACAGAGTGAGAGAAAAAAATATGAATTAGAATTAAAATAACTGAAAAATAGAGAAAACATATATACAGATCTCAAAAATCTGGAGCTAGAAAGAAATTATTCACCTTATAAATATATTCAGGAACTAGAAAGAATTTAGGCAGTTAGTGAGGATAAGAGAGCCCTTGGCAAGGTTTCCCTTTTTATAAAAAGCAGCCCCCAAATCATTTCTTTTCTAACAAACAGCAGCCTGAAAAATCAAGCTGCAGACAGAAAAGCCAGCAGCTGTACCAATAGGAAAAGGCTACCTGGGGGCCAGGCAAGTTCAACATGGAGGCTCCATCTTCCCTTTTCTTTGTCAACCATGTGTACAGTAAACCATGTGCACATGATGCCAGCCAAGTAGAGAAACCATCTGCATAATAAAAGATTAGGGTGGGGTGGCCATCTTCTTTGCATACTGTGCAAATGGCACACCTGGTCTGATCAGTCTCTAGTCCCCTATGTAAATCAGATACAGCCTCCTCATGCTCATCTATAAAACCCTGTGCATTTCACCATGTAGCCAGAAGACCCACTTGGGAGCCCCTCTTTCTCTGCAAGAGAGAAAGCTTTACTCTTCTTTCACCTATTAGACCTCCGCTTTTAACCTCACGCCTTGTATGTCTGCGTCCTTTACTGAATTATATTTGTAAGGTGAATATTGATAATTTATACTGAAATATGATAATTTTTCTATGGAAATAGAAAAAAAGTGGTCCTACTCCTCAAGAAATTGATCTCAAATTCTAAGATTTCTTAATATGTCCCTTGATTGCACATACAGATTCAGAGGTTTTGGGATTCTGTTTTTTTTACTTTTAGCAAATATTCAAATAACTCATACAAATCAAAAATTATTTTAATCATGTTTTTATAAGATGTTAATGTTTTATATGCAAATGCCTATCAGATATGATAATGTTGTAACTGAAATAATTTCAAAATCTGAACCATAACCAAGAATCCAAGCATAAGAGAAATGAACAATCAGAGTTTTCACAAATGAAATAATAATTGACTTCAATCATTGCCTTTATGTTTTCTTAGTCCCCCCCTTCATAGTTGGTTAGAAACAAACAAGCAACAACAACAGCAACAATAAAAAACAGAGAGCACAAAGAGAAGAAATAAAGATGCTGTCAGAGATGGAACATAGTGACAGTAAAAGAAATGACAACTAGTAGAGGGGAAAGTAAAAAAAACTCCAACATAGACTCACAACTATTTTTATTCAGTTAATATTAATGAATAAAGTTTCTTTTGGCAGTGCCTTATCAAAAACTATGAGAAATATTCAATACTGAAAAAGGTGGTCATTAATATACACATTATAATTATCTCCATAATAAATGTAGTTTAAATTATTTTGTTTATAGAAACTGGAGTCAAGTTCCCTGGAAAATATATTTATGTGGAGCAGGTGTCCCCGAGGTACACACATGAATTCATGAGCCTGAATCAATCCTTAGTTTCCATATAAGTGCTTGGACATAGTAGTCAAATTAAAAAATATCAGTTCGCTTGGGCTACATTAGTCCAAAACAAAGTAATGTCTTCAAATTCCTATAGCTAACAATAAAATGTTTATTTCTCTCTGCTATGGCAGATCGGTCTTGTATCAGTTGTATATTTTCTCTGCTCTGAAACTAAGGGTGACAGCAGGGGGAAATGGGAGATGTGGCAGATGATGAGATAGCTCTTAATGTTTCTAAGTGGCACATGTTACAGGTTCTTTATTACTCACTTTTTATTTCACAAAGCAATTCTGATAACAAAGTCTCAATTCTGTGATCTAAAATATATACTTCTTCTGTAGCAAGATGTATAAGGGGAGACTGGACATTTTTTAACAGTAATATGATTTACCAAAAAGAAGTTTAGATCTTAATTTTCCCTCACTTTTCTAGAGTTATTGCCCAAGAATCTTCAAATGTAGGACATTGTAATTATTAAGTTTACATTTCACTCAACTTTTCTCCATTTTGATGAAAACAAATGAGAGGATCAAGGTGACGTTGATCTATTATGTAGAAAAATCTACTGTTTATATTTATGTTTGATTTGATAACTGCTTTAAATGATTGATTTAGAGCTTACAAAAATAGCATAATTCTTTGCTGGACAAAAGGCAAAAATAATTTAAGGCAAAAGTACCCATCTAGGTATAAAACAAAGTAATCACTTAGGTAGCTAACATTCTTTTAAAATAGAAATGCATTGCTGATATTTCTTTTCATTATTGAAAGAAACTTTTAATTTGAGATAATTGTACATTTTGAGATAATTGTACATTCATATGGAGTTGTTAGAAATAACACAGAGAAATGCTGTGTACCATTTACTCAGTTTTCTCTAATGGTAACATTTTATAGAACTATAGAACTATGTTACAACCAGGTATTGATATTGATACAATCTGCTACTCTTATTCAGATTTTCTGAGGTCACTTTTATTCATTTGTATATGTGTGTATTATATCTATGAAATTGCATCATGTGTAGATTTATGTATTCATCACCCAGTCAGTATAGAGAATAGTTCCATAACCACAGGATCTATTGTGTTGCACTTTTATTACCATAACTATCTCCCTGCCCACCCTCCCAGGTCCTAATTCATGGCAAAACTAATCCATTTTCTATTCTATAATTTTGTCATTTCAATAATTCTATGTAAATGAATTTATATACAATGTTTAATCTTTGGGGATTGATGCATTTTTACTCAGTACTTTTCTCTTGAGATTAACCAAAGTTCTTCTGTGTATTAATCGTTGGTTATTTTTGGTTGCTGAAAAGTACATAATGGTATAAATATGTCATAGGTTATATCACTCATTTAAGGGCAACTAGGTTATTTTCAGGTTTTTGTTATTACAAGTTCTGTCATTTTATTATTTGTATTTTATTTGTTTATTCTAATTTTTATTCCTCTATTCCTCATTTCTTTTCTGTGGATTGTGTGACTATTTTTTAGAATTTTATCTTCAATGATTTCTAGTGTTTTTCAGTATACTTTAATTAGTAGTCACTAGTCACAAAATACCTTGTGACTTACCATAATCTACTAGTATCAAGTGAAGTTTGGAAATTTGATTTCATTTAAGCTCGCTCTACCCTACCCTACTTTAATTATTACTGCCTTGAATATCAGATAGCATTATCATTTTTGTTTCAATCATCAAATATAATGTATAAAATTCATGAGGATAAAGATAGTCTATTTTATGTTCCCATCTTTTTGCTCTTATCATTGTTCTTCATTTTGATGTTCCACTATTCTTTTCTAAAACCATTTTATTTGTGTTTGTTGAAATTTGTTTAACCACTTTTTAATGGTAGAGATGTTAGAGGCAAATTATCTTAGTTTCCTCAATCTGAAAATATTTTTCTTTCCCCTCATTCATAAAACATATTTTTACCAGATAAAACATTTTATATTTAAGATCAAATATATTTATTCACAGATATATTTATCTTGCCAGACGTATCTGATATGGTTAGGTTTTGTGTCCCAACCCAAATCCCATTTTGAATTGTAATCATAATCCCCATAATCTCCATGTGTCAAGGGAGACAGCAGGTAGAAGTAATTGAACCATGGTGGTGGTTTCTCCCATGCTATTCTCACGATAGTGAGTTCTCGTGAGAGCTGATGGTTTTAAAAGGGACTCTTTCCCCTTCACTAGGCACTTCTCCTTCCTGCCACCTTGTGAGGAAGGTGCCTTGCTTCCCCCTTCACCTTCCACCATTACTGTAAGTTTCCTAAGGCGTCCCCAGCCATGCTGAGCTGTGAGTCAATTAAACTTCTTTCCTTTATAAATCACACAGTCTCAGGTAGTTCTTCACAGCAGTATGAAAATGGACTAATACAATATCTTTATCTTGACAGATATGTACATAAATATTTTCTTTCAGCACTTGAAAAGTGATGTGCTACTTTCTTCCGCTTCCTGTGATTTCAGATTAGAAATCTGCTGTAATTCAAATTGGCATTCCCCTGTTGGCAATGTGTCATTTATCTCTTGCTACTTTTAAGTTGTTTTGCTTTGTCTTTAATTTTGAGAAGATTGATTATTATGTATATTGACATAGATTTCTTTGGGTTTACCTTATTTGGGATTATTTAGCTTCTTGAATAGTTTTCATTTGTCTCACCAGTTTCAGGAAGAATTCAGCTATTATTTATTTGGATACTCTATTTACCCTACTGTTTTTCTCTTCTTATTTCAGGACTCTGATAGAATGAATACTGGACATATATCTCTTTCCAATGCACATATAAGTGTGCATGTGTATTTTATAGATAAATAGATGTTTTCTTTCAGCACTTGAAAGATGTTC
The DNA here is from genome assembly GCF_000951045.1 of Mandrillus leucophaeus. Taxonomy (NCBI): domain Eukaryota; kingdom Metazoa; phylum Chordata; class Mammalia; order Primates; family Cercopithecidae; genus Mandrillus; species Mandrillus leucophaeus. Next base: position 6,793,382 of record NW_012099210.1, read on the forward strand.
CACTTTCTTCTGTATCCTGTGATTTCAGATTAAAAATCAGTGGTAATTCAAATTGGCATTCCCATATTGGCAATGTGTGATTTATTGTTTGCTACTGTAAAGTTGTTACCAAACTAAAAGTAGCACAGGTTCCTAACTGAGTCAATTATATTAACTTGTCCTCAATGCCACTGAGTCTATCCCCTGTTTTCTCCAGTCTACTATTGGGTCCATCCATCAAGTTTTTATTTTGGTCATTGTATTTTTCAGTGTTATAATTCCATTTGGTTTATTCTTAAAACATTTATTTGCCAAGATTTCTAATTCTTTATTTGTTTCAAATGAATGTAAAATTGTTTCTTGAAGCATTTTTATGATGACTGCTTTAAAATACTTGTCAGCATATCCTGACATATAAAATATTTTTGTATTGGCATCAGTTGATTGCCTTTGCTCATTCAGTTTGTGCTTTGTCTGGTTCTTGATGTCATGAGCTGTTTTTAGAATTTTTATAAATAATTATTCTTTCTGGAAAATATTTGTTTTTGATATCAC
>NW_012099210.1:6794605-6798830 GCF_000951045.1 Mandrillus leucophaeus
GGCAGGTGGCATGACCCTTCTTAGTTGTTCTCACAGCATAGTCTTAAGAAATTGAAGACTTACTCTTAATACGAAAGATAACAGTAGCCTCTGGTGTCAGAAACTGATCCGATGCTTCCACCTAAATGTCAGTGTCATTCATTATAAGCTGACCATTTTGTTCACTATTTGGACATAAACCATCTTGCAGAACACTAAGATTGGATAAGGATATTCTGAAACTTTGATAAACAGAGAAAAAACAAAGCTATTTCACAAAGTCTCCTCTCTTGGCTAAAATGAGTGATTTTGAATTCTGCAACAAATACAGTTTTGTCTTCGTTCCAGGCTTCCTTCCTTATAGGGTAGATTCGTTGAGATACTGAATGATAGAATTGCCCCTAATTAATGTCAGCATTCAATTTAGAGCAAATCCCTGCTTCCTTAGACACTCCCACAAATTACCTAACCAAAGTGCAAATACTATAGAAGTTTTACTCTAATAACTTTTACTGAGAAGCACATCTTCCCCAGGCTATATATTGTCCCTCACTGCAACAAGTAATACTTGTTAACTTCAAGGTGTGTTCCTGATGAATTTTTGCTGAAAGTGCTATTTTCTTGATAGTTTATTGACTAATTTTATTATATTCAGTTTTGGTGAGATTTTCGGTTAATTTTCTTTCTATGTTTGGCATCCTGGGTAGGAGAAATGACCTATAAAGTTAATGTTGCCTATAAAGTATGAACAGTAGGAGGAGAATTTTTTGTGTTGGTAAGCTCTACTTGTTTACATGACTCAACTGCATACATGGAAAATTTTCTTAAAATTGGCTTTGAGTTAATGATATTTAAACATAAAACCTTTTAAAATTCACTTGTAGTTGTACTTCAAAAGCTCTGGTGGTTGTCATGTTACTTTTCATCCAATGATTTAAAAACTCATATTCAGGTGACTTGGTAATCTTAGAATATAACAACAGAAAGCTTATTCTATGCAAGTCATAGGCTGGACATTTTGTCTTCCAACATAGAGAGAATCAAGGGGCATTACAAGTTTTACGTTCATGGACACTGAAATCATCCTTAGTCATTCAGGAAAAACCTAATCAAATTAAAATGGAAATAGTCCTATTTTAAAGTATTTGATGAACAATCTTTGCAGGGATGCTGTGAAAGATAGCCAGACAACTTAGAGACAAGTTAGTTCTTAGATCATGAGATAAAGTGGTACTGCAAGAACAGACAAGCACTCTATCATAGGAATTCTAAGAAAGGACAGTGGGTATGGTTAATTAGTTCCATAGTTAGTTCCATTGTCATAAACTACGTAATATCACCCTCTTGAAAATACTCATTCTAGCTTATAATAAATGGCAAAATCTCATTGAGACTAATTAGATTGAACAAAATGAACTCAAGTAGGAGGTCAGTTTAAGGGATAATTTTTCTTAAAAATAACATACACAACAAAGTTTCGTATTTGCAATTCAATTTTACTTGGGAGAATAAAACTTCAAAATATGAAGGCTTAGCAAAATACACTTCAATAAGAGTCAATGAAAACCAATGATAAATGAAGTTATAAATGCATGAATCTGTTTGGGAAGGACAAAATAGTGTGCTTGGTGTCAAACTTAGAAGTACATTTAAGATGAATGTCACTCCCTAGAGTTCCATTCACCAAAAATGCTTTTTTAATTCAAAAATGATGTTAAGTGTGATTGGTTTAATTTTTTAATTACATTAAATTTAAATATAAAATGCAACAGAACATTAAATTCACATTCAATTTGTCTTGATGCCTTCTTTCAAATTCTCATTTTTCTTTCAATATAAACTTTAGTCAGATACAATAAAAATAATTTGTTGTCAAATACAAGGAGTATACACTGAAAGAATGTCTTTAATTTTGTCATATATATTTAATTTTATGTGTTTGTTTGAATATATAAGTATGCTTACAAAGAAAAAAGAGACTCTAAATGTAGGTTCTGATATTACTTTATATAGTTTTAAAAAATATATTTGGAGTATTTTGTGAGATTTAAAAGAATAGTGTGAAATAAGAAAAAATATAGTCAGGGAGAAATTTTATAATTAAAAACTCTTCCACTTGAAATATGTTAATAAAGTGAGTATATCAAAATATTTTAAAGCAATTGCCACATAAATATGAAAAGAAAAAAACATGTAATAACACTGTTTAGGCAACTTCAAATATTAAAACTGTTTTTTCCTGAGACCAGTCATTCTTTTTACAAAGTATGCCCTAACTAATGCATTATTTCATAATGTTGCTTTATGTTTACAGGACATAAATGCTTTTATCCTATATGTAGATGGGCAAATGAATATGTAAAGTTAGTGTTTGGTGAGTTTTTTATGTTATTAATTTGTAACTGGTAATTATTCCTATAAATTTCTTATCGTATGTTTCCTTAGTCAATTATTTAATGTCAATTTCTTGTAGAATATGTAGTTGATGCCTCTAGGGTATCACCATTTTTATAAAGAAAATAATATTTTTTTATGGTAAATATTACCTTTTCCCAAGTTCTAATTTCTAAGATTCATGAATATGAAAAGCACAGAGCAATCAACATAAACAACAATCTGTAGGAAATACACTCAAGACGTAATTTGTTTATATATGTCAATAATGTGTATAATACTAAAGTAATATGTAGTATTTAATCCTTATATTATTTTTACAAAACTAACTCATTAGAAGTACTAATGTGAATATTGGATTTTATACATATTGAAGTAATAACAGATATTGAATATATAATCTCTTTTATTACTAGAGGAGAAGAATCTTGAGATATTAACAGTATACTACATAGAAATTATGCAATATATCATAAGGTTTTGCTTGAATTATATTTAAACATTTCAAAAAGTGCATAAATAAGGATAAAAATGGTTTATCGTGAATTTCATATATATTTCATCTACATTAGTGGAAAATATGCAAGCTAATAAGACTTCAAGATTTATCTCCCTCTCTAACAATCCTATTTCAAACATCACATAGCTATATTCACTATGTCTGATCTTATCATATGTTTTCTACTTCCTTTTTGTTTGTTTCTACTAAATTATTTATATATTTGCACTTAAACAATGTTATTTTCCTTCAGGGAGAAAATTAGATTGCTCCTCAAATATCATTGCTTTAAATCTGTGTTTGTAAGTTCATAGGCACTTTGTAAAATTAATCACTTATCCATTAAAATCAATTGTTTTGAAATAACAAATAACATAATAAATATTTTTGTATTGTATCAAGTACATATTATACATTTATTAAAACAAAAGCTAGAAAGAGGCAATTTAACGTGTGAACCTATAATTTAAATAATTGAAATTTTTGTTGATATACTAATGGAAAGAATTGTCTGTTACTTAAGTAGCTTTAAAATGGCAAAATGCCATATGTCATTTTGAAAGTCATACACTGGATAGATTAGCAACACAGTTTGAAACATTATCCCCTACAGGGGAATCTATTCACTCAATAGATTATAACAAGTGACAACTGCATCAAGTTGCCATTGCACAGCATAGTAAGCTAAGAAAAACCCCAAAACCTATGAGTTTGTTACGTTATTCTCTCATGTTAGATTTTGGACACTATCAGAATCAATTTTTTTTTTATATTGAGACTTTAAAAGTTTTATTTATTTTTGTTGACATATAATGGATGTACATTCTTTGGGGAAACATGTAGTTTGTTACATTTACATAATTAAATCAGGGTAATTGAGTTGCCTATAACTTGAAATATTTTTCTTTATGCTAGGAATATTCAAATTATTCTCTTCTAGCTATTTTGAAATGTACAATCGATTAATGTTAACTATAGTCACCTTACTCGTATTATTGAACACCAGGTCTTCTTTATTCTATGTAAGTGTATACTTGTTTTTTGTTTGTTTGTTTGTTTGAGACAGAGTTTCACTCTTACTGCCTAGGCTGGAGTGCAATGGCAGGATCTTGGCTCACGGCACCCTCCGCCTCCCGGTTCAAGCAATTCTCCTGCCTCAGCCTCCCGAGTAGCTGGGATTGCATGCATGTGCCATCACACCTGGCTAATTTTGTATTTTTAGTAGAGATGGAATTTCTGCATGTTGGTCAGGCTGGTCTCGAACTTCCGACCTCAGGTGATCCTCCTGCCTCAGCCTCCCAAAGTGCTCTAAGTGTATATTTGTACATATTAATCAACTTTTTTTTATTCCCC
>NW_012099210.1:6798880-6800676 GCF_000951045.1 Mandrillus leucophaeus
ATAACTTGAAATATTTTTCTTTATGCTAGGAATATTCAAATTATTCTCTTCTAGCTATTTTGAAATGTACAATCGATTAATGTTAACTATAGTCACCTTACTCGTATTATTGAACACCAGGTCTTCTTTATTCTATGTAAGTGTATATTTGTTTTTTGTTTGTTTGTTTGTTTGAGACAGAGTTTCACTCTTACTGCCTAGGCTGGAGTGCAATGGCAGGATCTTGGCTCACAGCACCCTCCGCCTCCCGGTTCAAGCCATTCTCCTGCCTCAGCCTCCCGAGTAGCTGGGATTGCATGCATGTGCCATCACACCTGGCTAATTTTGTATTTTTAGTAGAGATGGAGTTTCTGCATGTTGGTCAGGCTGGTCTCGAACTTCCGACCTCAGGTGATCCTCCTGCCTCAGCCTCCCAAAGTGCTCTAAGTGTATATTTGTACATATTAATCAACTTTTTTTTATTCCCCACTCCTCCCTGCCCTTACTGGCCTTTGGGAACCAATCTACTTTCAACCAATCTACTCTCTATGTTCATGAGATCTACCTTTTTAGCTCTCACATATGAGTGATGAAATGATATTTTTCCTGTGCTTGGCTTACTTCACTTAATATAATGACCTCCAGTTCCATCCATGTTGCTGTTAATGACAGAATTTCATTATTTTTTACTTATGGCAGAATAGTGCTTCATTGTGTATATATACCACATTTTCTTCATCCATTTATGCATGGATGGGCACTTATGTTGGTTCCATGTTTTGGCTATTGTGCATAGTGCTTCAATACATATGGGAGTGCAGATATCTCTTTGATAATATTGATTTCCTTTCTTTTGGATTTATACCTAACAATGGAATTGCTGAGAAATATGGTAATTCTATGTTTAGTTTTTTGAGGAATCTTCATAGTTTCCCATAATGGTTGTGCTAATTTACATTCCCATCTAAAGTATATAAAGAGTTCCCCTTTCTCCACATCCTCATCAGCATTTGCTCTTTTTCATCTTTTTGATGATAGTCATTATAACTAGGTGGAGATGATAGTTCATTGTGGTTTTCGTTTGCATTTCCCTAATGATTATTGATGCTGAGCATTTTTCATATACCTGTTTGCCATTTGCATTGTCTTCTTTTGAGAAATGTCTATTCAGACCTTTTGTCAATTTTTTAATTGAATTATTTGGGTTTTTGTTATTTAATTGTTTGATAATTTTATATATTGTTATAATCCTTTATCAGATGGATAGTTTGCACATTTTCTTTTTAATTCTGTGGGTTGTTTCTTTACTCTGTTGATTGTTTCCTTTGCTATGCAGAAGCTTTTTGCTTGGTGTAATTCTGTTTTTCCATTTTTGGTTTTGTTGTCTGTCCTTTTCAGATCTTACACAGAAATTCTTTGCCCAGACCCAATGTCCTGGGATGTTCTTTCAATATGTCCTTCTAGTAGTTTCATAGCTTCGGTCTTGGATTAAAATCTTTAATCTATTTCAATTTGGCTTTTGTAAATGGTGAGAGATATGGATCTACTTTCATTCTTCTGTATATGGTTATACAGTCTTCCCAGCACCAGTTATGGAAGAAACTGCTCTTTCCCTATTGTACATTTTTGGTGTCTTTGTTTAAAATGAGTTCGCTGTAAATGTACAGATTTATATTTCGGTTCTCTACTTCGTTGCATTGGTCTATGTGTCAATTTTTTTGTCATTTCCATGCTAATTTGGTTACTATAGTTTCATATGTGAAGTATGCTGCCTCTAGCTTTGTTCTTTTTGCTCAGGAAAGCTTTTATCTGGGGTA
>NW_012099210.1:6800736-6806156 GCF_000951045.1 Mandrillus leucophaeus
GTTCTGTCACCCAGGCTGGAGTGCAGTGGCACGATATCAGCTCACTGCAACCTCCACCTCCCGGGTTCAAGCGATTGTCCTGCCTCAACCTCCCAAGTAGCTGGGACTACAGGTGCGTGCCACCACGCCGGGCTAATTTTTGCATTTTTAGTAGAGACGGGGTTTCCCTATGTCAGCCAGGCTGGTCTCAAACTCCTGACCTCATGATTCGCATGCCTCAGCCTCCCAACATAGGGGATATTTTTCTTTATTTCTATGAAGAATGTTATTGGTATTTTGATAAGGAGTGCAGTGAATCCATAAAATGCTTTAGGTAGTATTGTCACGTTAGCAATATTAATTCTTCTAATGCATGATCATGGAATATTTTTCCATTTATTGTATCTTTTTCAATTCCTTTCATCAGTTTTTTATAGTTTTCCTTGTGTAGATAGATATTGCACATCTTTGACTAAATCAATTCCTGGGTATTTTATATTCTATGTAGCTATTGTAAATGAGATTACTTTCTTGATTTTGTTTTCAGTATGTTTACTGTTGGCATACGAAAATGTTACTGGTTTTGTATGTTGATTTTTGTATCCTGAAGTTTTACTGAATTCATTTATCAGTTCTAACAGTTTTTTTGGTGAAGTCTTTAGGTTTCTTCACATATAAGATCATGTCATCTGTATACAAGGCTAATTTGACTTCTTCCTTTCCAGTTGAATGCCCTACTTTTCTTCCTCTTACTTAACAGCTTTGGCCAGGACTTCCAGTATTATATTGAATAAAAGGCTCAAATTTAAAAGTACTACTTCTCAATTCTAGTTGACCGATCAAATCACATAGAAAATTTCATGAAATTCTGATGCCCTTTCTCCTTCTTCATTGTTTCTGATAAAAATGCTGTATGATGGGCTCTAGGCAAGGATTTCTTTTTTAATTTACCATTACTAGTATAATGCATAGCCAGAGTTGAGCACAATTGACTTAAAATCAGCTATATAATTAAACATATTTTAGTTGATATAATTATAAATTATTATTCTTAGAACCCACCACATATTACTAATTATGACCTGTTATGAAATCAGTATAGCACTATGGTTTCGGTAGAAGGCAAGAGGGTTCAACTTTATGTAACAAATAAGTCAGTGTGAATTTCAAAGAAAGTTGAGAATTTTTGATGTTTAAAAAGTATAATTCTTTTTAAGGGCACAAATGTCCATTTTATCAATGAAATACTCTGTAGAGTGCTATATGAAAAAATAAGGTCTTAAATAAGACCAATATAAAAACACATGCTCTATTGTTTGATATTGGATTAATTACTTAATTTTTCTGAATCTTGATTTCTTTCTCTATAGATTATAAAAATCTCTTACAGTCATTTTAAAAATTAATTAATTTGTGGTAATAAATAAATCATTTAGTAGTTACATAACAAATGCCAGTCTACCCTAGAGTATTTTCATTATTTGTGTGTGCTTTAGAAAAGTAATTATACAACCAAAAGTCAGACAGATTAATTCTTGAATAAAATATGTATCAATCTTTTTTGAAATCTACCTTGGATTTCTACACTAATTAACTAATTAATCCAAACTAATTAAACCAATAAAATATGGATTGAAATTTCAAAAGAGTTTTATAAATGGACTGACTCATAAATATTACATCTCAGCCCAAGTCTATCCATGATAACATTAAAAATATTTTAATTAGCTGTCAGATATTCATAAATATATCAGTAATGTAAGATAAATTATATTTCCCATTGTTCAGTACTATTTGATGATAAGCAATATTTCTTTTTCCTTATTAAATGCAATTCAGTTTTTTTGACATTGACCACAAAATAGTATCTCCAATATATGCATATTCACATTATTTTTTTGTGTGCTTTTTATTTTCAGACCCGGAGTTTCTGCCCATGTCCAATACATTCAGGTTTCTTCTGCAAATCTGTACAGTCATAAGTGCTGACTAAAAATTTTGATAAAGGGAGATGGGCATATTAATTTCCCAGATATCTAGAATGGCTAGATTGTAAAACCCAAAAGGTTATCGATTCTACAAATTGCCTGGCTGGCTTTGTTCAGATGCTCTGCCTACTCCTTTCAACTTTGGAAAGGATTCAGGGATGTGGGACATATGGTCACCTAGGAAACAGGGGACTTTTGGAGTAACTCCCTCAACACAGAAATGTGCTGACATATAGCTTTTGTGATATAAACACCAAAATGCCTTGTTCATTCTAACCTCTTGCTCTTGCTGGCTACACTCTCTATGGTTTATATCTACAAGAACTGCCTTAGCAATTCTTGAATATCATAATTTCTCTTATTTTTATGTTTTTCTTTTGTGGTGTTACATATAGAGTTCACTCAATAGGGAATGGCTTTTCATTTTATTTGCTCCTAGTTGGCTACTGTTAATTCCTGAAATTCAGCTCTGTTCTGTCTCTTCTAGGAAACCACCCCTACCATCTGCCTGCTGCCTGCATAGAAAACCTGGCCTGTGTATTCTCACAGCATATCACTCTTACTCTATTTGAAGCACTCCTTTCAGTCTATAGATATTCTTTACTTCCAGGTAAAAATCTGGCTTATGGCAGTATCATTCTGTATTTCATAAGCTTATTTATGAAGATTAAACATGTTAATATGCATAAAATATATGTAAAATGTTAATTTTAATATCTTATTTAACATGTAATTATGACTCTTTTGAATATATTAGGACTAAAACTGCTGCTTTTTAGCAAAATATTTAAATGTGGCCATATATTTATTAAGATAGCAATCCAAGATCAATATTATCAAAGTAAAATTTTAAAATCTAATTATCTTGAAAGGACAAAGTAATTAAAAAATAATAAAAATCATAAATCACCAAATAAATATTATATATATCATTTAAGACACATCAATCAGTAGATACAAAAAGTAACAGCAGAGCTGAACAAAAGGAATTCTTCACCTAGTAATAGACAGTCTAAAAAGATATAATTTATGAGAAATGATGAAAACAAATCTTATAAAGATAAAATTGTTGTGAGATTTCGTGACTATAACCTTCGTGACCTAGAGAGTCATGATTTAATGGAAAGAAAAGTAAATTATATGCATGGTTTATTTAATAAAGTCTGAGAATCAAGACTAAGCTCAGTCAAAATAAAGGTTTATTACTCAAGCCAAATTAAATTTGATGTGAACGAGGAATATTTATCAGAATAGTAATACTGATGCTAATTTATCTCTTGCTAGAGAGTACACTAATCATTAGGAAAATCTATACTTATAATTTATACAAAAGAAAAATATTTTGACTTTATGGTAAACCCTACCTGAAACAATTTTTAGGTAAACTGAAAATTGAAAACTTTCTTACTTGCTTTATAAAATTATTGTTCTGTGACATTGTTTGTTTGTTACAGGCAGAACATACTAATGAATGCTAATTACATAAACAAGTATACCAACTAGTATTAAACATTTTATGAGTGAAGCAAACATTCAAAAATTTGAAAACATTTAGGTTAATTATATCTTTTCTATAGACACATTTAACTAAGAAAATGGAGAACATAAAACTAAAAATCATTTCTTGAGATATATTGCTGCAATTTTTTCACTTTAAACTGTTTTGGCTATATTCAGGCTCAACTGTCCTCAAATATATTCCAGAATAATCAAATTTCCTGATAGTGTTATTTCTGACAAACATTCACTGTGCTACATCCTGAAAGTGAAAATGAAAATGCATGACTATCGCACAAGACACAGCGAATTAGTTTATTTTCCTCTCAGCATGAGTTGTCAAAAATGAGTCATGTTTTTTCTCTGTAATATATCTATTGACAAATATTTATTTAGCTGAGAAATAAATTTTTATGGTGGAGAACCAATGTTATTATCACAGTGGCAACATGCAATACAAACAGAACTCCAACCTTCTTATGTTCATGATTTATATTCCAAAGATAACTGAAATTGCCCAAAGTATATTGTAAATCAAACTGATTTCGTACTTCTTTCCCAAGCATTTCTGACTTTGTCTTCTGTCTCTTGCATGTTTTTGTTTGTTTTTGCTTGAATAGCTTGTTCACGTGGTCAAGGCAGGAGAAACATTCAGATATATGGAAATGTAGATAGGTGACAGTATATTCAGGGTTCTTTATTAGTTTTATAAGCAGTTGTTCTTCCCTGAAATTAAACCTTTTTACCTAGATTATATCCTTTTTATGCAGAAAATGCCTACCTCATCCAGTCTGTGGTCAGCACAGTCTCCCTATTTCTTTCCCACAAATTTTCAACCCAGCCTTGGGTCAAAGCAATGTTGGAAAGTGCAGTTTCAGAAGTTTCAACTTATTTTAAAAATGTGCTTCTAACACACACAAACATTCATGAAAATGTATGGGATAAGGGCCTTATGCATTCAAGTTTGTCACTATAGTTGTGTGGAATGGGACAGGAAGCGAGAGGGACAGAGAATGAGTTCCAGTTGGAACACATTGTTTTTAAAACACTGATGGAGTAACAATATGAAATTCTCTGAAATTATGTGTCTGAACATCAAGAAAGTGGCCAGAGCTAGGAATAAATATTTGAGAGGTAGCTTTATGAAAATGTAAGAAGGTTTAAGTGCACACACACACACAGCATATAATCAAGGCTCTCTGTGATTTGACCTATGTTGATTTCTCTCTCTGCTCCTCCCCTCCATTTGATCATTTGAACAGTGAACAACTTGTATACCCCAAGTATGTCATATTTCTTCGAGATACTTTCTGGAATGTCCCCATCTTCTCTTTGCCTCCATAATTCCTAGAAAGTTTCTTCTCATTTAAGATCCTGAGGGGAAGTTTATATGTGTAAGATTTCCTATGGCCCTAAAGTAAGAATGATTCACTCTATTCTTTGTTCCTACGCTTAGGTATTTATCACATTCACTGCAGTTATTTGTTTAACACTCAGCTGCTGTTATGCTCTTTTAAGACAAGTTATGTCTTATTTATCCAGAACATAAGCACATTTTAAAAATATTTGCTGAATAAATGAATGAGTTAAGTCATCAATTTAACAGGTTTTTGACTTACCCACTAGAGCATATTTCCTTTTGCAATAATTCACAAAATTTATCAACTAAACAGGGTACCAGTTATTCCAACGACTCGTATTTGAAAACAGATTTGATTTTATCAAAGTTAGTGTTTAAATTGGGGTAGAAAAATGTCAGAGTAATTAATATAGCTAACATATCTTCAAATTTTTCTCTAAGTGTCCATCAAGACTAACATTTGACATAGCAATGGCCAAGAGATAATGTTTTCATAGATGTACATGATCTGTTACTTTTAAACTTGTCTTTGATGATATTCATGTACGCTTGCGTTTAATTGGTACAGATTCATGGAGTTGTTGGGTTTTTTTTTT
>NW_012099210.1:6807119-6815651 GCF_000951045.1 Mandrillus leucophaeus
GAAAGAAAGAAAAAGAAAAAAGTGTTTAATAATTAAGAAATCCATGAAAATAATTCTCATCTAAAGTCTATCTCCCATGTTGTATACACTTGGAAAACATCTAGCATGTTTAAAGTTGTGTTTGTTTGAATAAACTGCCATCTATTTATATGGGTGTGATTTTCTAATTTAGGTTAATTGAATGATATAGTACAATTCAAGAGATTATGTTTTTGATTATAAACAATTTTGGAAATGGAAGATTTTTCCAATGCTTTTATTGTTTAACCTTGGATTTGATTTTGTAGACTGAGACATTGAAGGGTGTATATGACCCCAAAATCCAGTTCAAGAAGATGGCAATGGAACTCAACATTTTCAGGTAATGCAAAATTTATCATTATTTTTCTCCACTCTTTCCAGTCTTGCTGCCAAGAAATTCTAGGGAGTTCATGACCTCAACAGCAAAGGAGCCACAGGAGTCCCAGTTCGGAGGAAAGCTAGTCTTCCTCTTAAATTGGTGGAGTGTCATTCCAAGAGTGTGGGGCAACTCCCCTCATCCATTTGCTTTTTTTTCTTACTTTGTTCTCCTGCTGCTTGGCCTAAGATGCATGTGCATTTTCTGAATCACAGAAGTAGAGCAAGATAACTAAAGCACACATTTTTCTACTCAGAGGGCCAAAAGAAACCAGCAAATATCAGGGAGATTATACAGAGATAAAGAAGATGGGAAAAAACTAACCTCAAAATTTTTCTGTGAGCTCCCTGACTCCCTTCTAAGTGGAGCATACTGATCAACATACTAAAGGATTTGAAATCTGTACTAAAAGAGATAAACTTCAGATGCCAATATGATTGTTTTGTTAATTTCGTATTGTGCTTTAATAAAGTACAACAAAGCAGTTTAAAATGACACGAAGTTATTTTCTTATGTTTCTGAAAGTGAGAAGTCATATGAAGCTAAAATAAATGGGATGGCATAGTTGGTTCCCTCTAGAGGACCGGGATAGATTCAACTTTTGCGTATTCCAAATTCTTGCCACCCTTTCTTGGCATTCTTTGGCATAACATATCACTCCAGTCACTTGCTTTCCTCATTGCATCTCTTATTGCTGTAGTCCAAATTCCCTCTACCTCCCACTTGTAAGGAGAGTTGTGGTTGCATTTAGTGTCTACCTGAATAATCAAGATCTCCCTTTCTTGAAGTCTTTAACTTTACCACATCTGCAAGATCCCCTCTGCCATATAGGGTAACATCACAGGTTCTAGGAATTAGGACATGGGTATCTATGAGGGGCATTATTCATGCTGGCAAATACACTGAGTTACACACTTGAGGGAGACAAATCCTAGGAGCAGAGAAAATACTTTGAAAATGGAACAAGCATTAGCGCCACAGGTCACTGGAAGTGGGTTAGAATTTTTGGCCTTCACCTAATAAAAAATATAAATATCTTCTATAAGGTTTAATTAAGACTCGGATTCCCCTAAAATACATTCAAAATTTCCAGGATAGAATATAAAACTTCTCTGGATAGAAAGAGTCAGGAAATTCTCATGCAAAAAGATAACAAAGCGGGAGATGACATAGATGTTAGAATTATCTGAAAAAGACTTTAAAGTCACGATTATAAAAAGAAGATGCACTTTTGAAATGAATGGAAGATTAAAAACACTTAGCAGTAAAATAAAACAACAGAGAACAAAATAAAAATCTGAGAACTGAAAAATGCAATAATAAGATAAATAACCTCACAAGTCAGGCGCAGTAGCACAATTGAGATATCAAAGGATCAGCACACTTGGCAATTGAACTTGAAAATCAAACAAAGTGAACAAACTGCAGAGTAAAGCATTATTGAGCAAGAAATGATTAGGGTCTCAGGGACATATGGGAAAACAACATAAAATCTAATATTTATGTCATCACAATACTAGAAAAGGAGAAAAACATCAGTGCTGAGAAGTATTTGAAGATGTAATGGCTGAAAACATGGTGAAAGACATAAACCTATAACCACTCAGATATACCCAAATGTGGAACCAACAGAAATCCTAACTGGAATAAATTATTATGTAACTGTTGAACACTAAGACAAGGAAGAGTCTTGAAAATATCTAGAGGAGTTAATACATTATCTGTAGATCAGTGGTTTTCAACAAGGGGCAATTGTTCCATCAAGGGCAATGTTTCGACACATATTTGTTATGACTTGAAGGGGAGAGTGGACAGAGGACAGAGACGCCATTTAACATCCTACAATGCACAGAACACCCCCAAACGCCCCCAACCACATATATACAACAAAGAATTATCTTGTCCAAAATGTCAAAAGTGTAAAATTAGGAAATACAAGAACAACAGTTTGAATTACTGGATTTTCCATCAGAAACTGGAGGCCAGAAGGAAGCGGTACGATATTAGTAAAGTGTTTTAAGAAACCCTCAATCCAGAATTTTACATCTAATGAAAATAAATTTCATGAATGAAATGAAGACAAAGAAAATGAAGGGGTTGTTTGTTTTGTTTTGTTTTGTTGTCAGTAGATGTGCTTTAATAGCTAAAGAAAGCTTTGTGTATACAATAGAAATGACTCCAAAAGGAAACTTGGAAATTAGGAACCAAGAAAGAACAACCAAAATGATATATATCTGAATCAATATAATGGATTGTTCTTTCTTAAGATATTTAAAATATGTTTGAGTGTTAAAAGCAAAAAAATTATACTTTAATGGGTTTTAATTGTTTATAGAAATAATACAAAAGATAATATAACATAAACAGTACAAGGTAAGGGGAACTAGATGGTGATTCAGAATTCTACATAAACTGTATTTGAAGGGGAAAATACTGACTCTAACTGGAATGTGAAAAGCTAATTATTTGCAGTTTAATCCATAATGATACAAATTGTAAAACCTATATAAAGAGATACAGTAAAAAACAAAATAGAAAATTAAAATGTAATTCTAAACATTGTTCAAATAACATAAAAAGAAGGAAGTCCAGGCGACATTGAAGGGTGTATATGACCCCAAAATCCAGTTCAAGAAGATGGCAATGGAACTCAACATTTTCAGGTAATGCAAAATTTATCATTATTTTTCTCCACTCTTTCCAGTCTTGCTGCCAAGAAATTCTAGGGAGTTCATGACCTCAACAGCAAAGGAGCCACAGGAGTCCCAGTTCGGAGGAAAGCTAGTCTTCCTCTTAAATTGGTGGAGTGTCATTCCAAGAGTGTGGGGCAACTCCCCTCATCCATTTGCTTTTTTTTCTTACTTTGTTCTCCTGCTGCTTAGCCTAAGATGCATGTGCATTTTCTGAATCACAGAAGTAGAGCAAGATAACTAAAGCACACATTTTTCTACTCAGAGGGCCAAAAGAAACCAGCAAATATCAGGGAGATTATACAGAGATAAAGAAGATGGGAAAAAACTAACCTCAAAATTTTTCTGTGAGCTCCCTGACTCCCTTCTAAGTGGAGCATACTGATCAACATACTAAAGGATTTGAAATCTGTACTAAAAGAGATAAACTTCAGATGCCAATATGATCGTTTTGTTAATTTCCTATTGTGCTTTAATAAAGTACAACAAAGCAGTTTAAAATGACACGAAGTTATTTTCTTATGTTTCTGAAAGTGAGAAGTCATATGAAGCTAAAATAAATGGGATGGCATAGTTGGTTCCCTCTAGAGGACCGGGGTAGATTCAACTTTTGCCTATTCCAACTTCTTGCCACCCTTTCTTGGCATTCTTTGGCATAACATATCACTCCAGTCACTTGCTTTCCTCATTGCATCTCTTATTGCTGTAGTCCAAATTCCCTCTACCTCCCACTTGTAAGGAGAGTTGTGGTTGCATTTAGTGTCTACCTGAATAATCAAGATCTCCCTTTCTTGAAGTCTTTAACTTTACCACATCTGCAAGATCCCCTCTGCCATATAGGGTAACATCACAGGTTCTAGGAATTAGGACATGGGTATCTATGAGGGGCATTATTCATGCTGGCAAATACACTGAGTTACACACTTGAGGGAGACAAATCCTAGGAGCAGAGAAAATACTTTGAAAATGGAACAAGCATTAGCGCCACAGGTCACTGGAAGTGGGTTAGAACTTTTGGCCTTCACCTAATAAAAAATATAAATATCTTCTATAAGGTTTAATTAAGACTCGGATTCCCCTAAAATACATTCAAAATTTCCAGGATAGAATATAAAACTTCTCTGGATAGAAAGAGTCAGGAAATTCTCATGCAAAAAGATAACAAAGCGGGAGATGACATAGATGTTAGAATTATCTGAAAAAGACTTTAAAGTCACGATTATAAAAAGAAGATGCACTTTTGAAATGAATGGAAGATTAAAAACACTTAGCAGTAAAATAAAACAACAGAGAACAAAATAAAAATCTGAGAACTGAAAAATGCAATAATAAGATAAATAACCTCACAAGTCAGGCGCAGTAGCACAATTGAGATATCAAAGGATCAGCACACTTGGCAATTGAACTTGAAAATCAAACAAAGTGAACAAACTGCAGAGTAAAGCATTATTGAGCAAGAAATGATTAGGGTCTCAGGGACATATGGGAAAACAACATAAAATCTAATATTTATGTCATCACAATACTAGAAAAGGAGAAAAACATCAGTGCTGAGAAGTATTTGAAGATGTAATGGCTGAAAACATGGTGAAAGACATAAACCTATAACCACTCAGATATACCCAAATGTGGAACCAACAGAAATCCTAACTGGAATAAATTATTATGTAACTGTTGAACACTAAGACAAGGAAGAGTCTTGAAAATATCTAGAGGAGTTAATACATTATCTGTAGATCAGTGGTTTTCAACAAGGGGCAATTGTTCCATCAAGGGCAATGTTTCGACACATATTTGTTATGACTTGAAGGGGAGAGTGGACAGAGGACAGAGACGCCATTTAACATCCTACAATGCACAGAACACCCCCAAACGCCCCCAACCACATATATACAACAAAGAATTATCTTGTCCAAAATGTCAAAAGTGTAAAATTAGGAAATACAAGAACAACAGTTTGAATTACTGGATTTTCCATCAGAAACTGGAGGCCAGAAGGAAGCGGTACGATATTAGTAAAGTGTTTTAAGAAACCCTCAATCCAGAATTTTACATCTAATGAAAATAAATTTCATGAATGAAATGAAGACAAAGAAAATGAAGGGGTTGTTTGTTTTGTTTTGTTTTGTTGTCAGTAGATGTGCTTTAATAGCTAAAGAAAGCTTTGTGTATACAATAGAAATGACTCCAGAAGGAAACTTGGAAATTAGGAACCAAGAAAGAACAACCAAAATGATATATATCTGAGTCAATATAATGGATTGTTCTTTCTTAAGATATTTAAAATATGTTTGAGTGTTAAAAGCAAAAAAATTATACTTTAATGGGTTTTAATTGTTTATAGAAATAATACAAAAGATAATATAACATAAACAGTACAAGGTAAGGGGAACTAGATGGTGATTCAGAATTCTACATAAACTGTATTTGAAGGGGAAAATACTGACTCTAACTGGAATGTGAAAAGCTAATTATTTGCAGTTTAATCCATAATGATACAAATTGTAAAACCTATATAAAGAGATACAGTAAAAAACAAAATAGAAAATTAAAATGTAATTCTAAACATTGTTCAAATAACATAAAAAGAAGGAAGTCCAGGCATGGAAGCTCAATCCCAGCACTTTGGGAAGCAGAGGAGGGAGGATTGCTTGAGCCCAGGAGTTTGAGGCCAGCCTGGGAGATATGGTGAGACCTCATCTCAGCAAAAAAATTTAAAAATTTTGCTGGGCAAGGTGATATGCACCTGTGGTCCCAGCTACCCAGGAGGCTGAGGTAAGAGGATTGCTGGAGCCAGGGAGGTTATCACTGTGATGAGTGAACCATGATTGCACAACTGCACTCTAGCCTAGGCAGCAGAGTGAGACCCTGCCTCAAATTAAAAAGAGAAAAAAAAAAAAAAGCAGGAAAGAAAGAAGGAGAAAGGAATAGGAAAAAAAGAAAACAAACAGAAACAAATAATAAAATTATAAACCAAACTTAAATCCTATCAATGATTATATTAAATATATATCTTTTAAGCCTATAAATTGAAAGACTTACAATAGATAATCAAATGACATTGTGCCCAAGCACTCCCATTTTTTGAGTGCAGCCTGTGTAAACTATGAGTAGATAAGCCTTTTGTAAGATGTAAATTAAAAGTGTGCATAATGAAATGTACTTATAGAAAATTAGATTGTCAGTTGTGACTTGATTGAACTGTATTTTAATGAGAATTTATTATCAAAATGATCTCAAGGATTCTATATAAGTCATGAGATGGCAAAAATATTCTTTTAAGCTCTTAATATGATAATAAAAATGTATCGAGTGCTTATTATACCCAGAGTCATAGAATAACATTAGGCTAGTTATATAGAGGATACAATAGAAGTTTACTTTTGTGAACAATACATGGTCTATAGCACATTGAAGTTTATGTTAAGCTTTACGGTTCATTTAATAGAATTAGTATAAATGTATTCTTTTAAAATCAATATAAAAATTCATTGAACATAAACCATTTGGTCAGAAATACAACCACATTAATCTTTGAGGAAAACACTGTGCTTTCCATGGCGATTCACATAATGACCTAGTTTCCAGGAAGGTTTTATTTTCTATTTTTTGGTGAAAAGTGATGCTGCCTGTATGGAAATGTGCCTGGAAGAAATGTTTTTCCCTCAGGTAACTTAATCCAAACACTGCTGTAAATATTTCACAATTATTAGTGAAATCATGAAATGAGAAAACTCAAAACACAAATAGAGATTTTGCCTCAAAACATTGCATTATTTGCTAGTGGATTCAAGCTGGCACTAGTACCAGGACAGCAGGCAATGCCCAAAATAGCAACAAGCGGCTCTTAGGCATCAGCTTTCTCCCAAATACTAAACAACTCTCTCTGTGTGTGTTTGTGTGTGTGATACTGTCAGGAGACATGAGGTAAAATATTTCTATGGGAACTGAAAATATTTGTGTGAATCCTTAAAAAATTATATATCAGTTTCATATAATGGAATCAGATGAAGACAATTTTAATTTGGTCAAGTATTTAAGGAAGACACTTAAGGAATTTTTTTCAATGTATTTAAGGGGACTTACTCTTTTTCTTCATTTTTACCTATCTGTAGGGTAATAAGTCTACCAAAAATAGATTATTGAAAGTTAGAAGTTAGAATGAGACCATGGCTCCCCTTCATTTAGCTTAGGATTCTGGAAAGGTCCGAAATTACAAGAGTAGAGATTTCAAGTCTTTCAAATGTACTTATGAAATATTTATTTCTTGTCACCCTCCACTATTCCACCTTCAACCCCTCATCCTCTCAACACTACATGCCAGTTTCCACAAAGTCATTGTGGATTGTTATTTCCTGAATTGTGGGGAATATAAATGCAATAGTAAAATATTTTAATGGATGTCAGTAACTTAAATGTGATCTCCTTGTTTCCTACTTGTCCGTGATGATGCTGGGAGTGGAGTCAGTTGTAAAGAGTAAATGCAATGAGTAAAATTGGTCCTTTTTTGATAACTTCTGTATAAAGAAACAAAAAGTGGTATCATTCAGGGCCTTGCATGTTGTGATCCATATATACAAATGTATAGATTTAACAGTTTAAGGAAGTGGACTCCTTCATTTTTGCCTTCCTACACACTTAATCTCTCTCCAAGAGTGCAGAATAGTTTTCCTGGAAAGCAAGGGGTTTTATTGCAGTTCCAGTATGACCTAGATGTGTCTAGGAAAAAAAAAAAAAGATTTAGAAAACCACTTATACTATTAATAGAACTGAAAATCTTCCTCAAGGATTAATTCAGTACTCAGGAGTCTAAATTCAGGACTAGTTTAACCTCCAAATAATACATAGGGTGCCCTTGGATAATTAAATTCAAACATCTAAAGCAGATCACTTCTCAAGAGAGGTAAGTTCTGAGGGAATGCTTGAGATAAACTCTTCAGAAATGTTGAGCTCTTTCTGTCTTTAAGAAGTTTGTGGTTGATGTGTTCACCCCAAAAAATCACTGAACCTTAGGCAATTCCACTTTCTTGATGCAAACATTGGTAATATAAAGCAAACTCAGTAGTAATATAAAATGGGGAAAATAGTAGTTTAGACTAAGTAATATAATGTGAAATGCATTTCAGTATACTATATAGAGAGACATAGAAGACCATCAGTGTTATAGAAAATAATAATAAAGTAATTGAATTCTAAGTATTCTCTCTATAAGTGTAGCCATACTAATACTGCTTCCTGGCTACTATTTTAATTTTTTTCATGTCAATGCACTTCCTAGGTTCTTATTTGAGTTATCTTCTCAGTTGTAAGTTACTAGTGTAAGTACTATATAGAGAGAGAACATAAAACAATTATCTGTTAGTAAAGGAAATATATTAATAAAGACTATATATAATATAGCAGTATATTATAAATTATGTAAAGGGAATATACATTAGTATCATA
>NW_012099210.1:6815871-6822249 GCF_000951045.1 Mandrillus leucophaeus
CTTCATTTTAAGTCTATTCGATACATTTTCATTGCTCTTTTGTTCCCAATAAAAGCTGGAACAATGATATTGAGCATCTGCCATATATCCATTTCTGTGGCAGATCTAAAGTAAATTTTCTATTGTGATTAAGGTGAATGCAAGTTTTGCATAATCTAAGTTCTCACTTAGCATATCTTTTCCTCCTATAGCTTGAGGAATTTTGCAGTATCTATTATAATTGATCAATTACTAAAAATGTATGTGATTAGATATCCTGTACTGTAATGGTGCATGTAAAAACTAAATCAAGATTTTTGGCAAGTTTCGTGGTAATTCAGAAACTATAAAGAGGCAGATGTGGGGTTTATTCTCTCACTATTCTGGTGAAAATTCCTCTTGGAGTTTAAGAGGCAGAAGCGGCAAAAGAAAGGGGGGACTGGCGAGAGAATGAAAACATGACATTGTGTGGCTGACACATCCTTGTGTTACTGATGAATCTTAAACAATTTTTAAGCAGTATTGTAGTTGATGTCAGATGTTCCTATAGAAACATAGCTGCATGATCTCATTTGAAAGTCGGAGCTAAACATTGAAAACACATGGACATAAGGATGGGAACAATAGACAATGGTGACTACTCAGTGGGAAAAGGAAGGAGGGGAACTAAGTTTGAAAAATTAATTATCGGGTACTATGCTCATCACCTGGGTGAAGGGGTGATGGGGTTTTTTTTTTTTTTGAGACAGAGTCTCGCACTGTCGCCAGGGCTCGAGTGCAGTGGCGCGATCTCGACTCACTGCAGCAACCTCCGCCTCCGGGTTCCAGTGATTCTCCTGCCTCAGCCTCCCAAGTAGCTGGGATTACAGGCGCCCACCACCACGCTAGCTACTTTTTTGTAATTTTAGTAGAGATGGGATTTCACTATGTTGGCCAGGCTAGTCTCAAACTCCTGACCTCATGGTCCACACTCCTCATCCTCCCAAAGTGCTGGGATTACAGGCATGAGCCACTATGCCTGGCCGATGAGATCATTCTTACATCAAACCTCAGCAACACATGATTTACCCATGTAACAAACTTGCACATGGATTCCTTGGACCTAAAAACATAAGTTGAAAAGAAAAGGAATTAAATTATGTCATAATCAAAATATATGTAAATTGATAAGTAGAATTTTAACTTTGATGAATGAAAGTCAAATTTTCCCAAACATAATTTATTGTATGTGCCTTTAAGAATTAAACTTGGAAACAGTGACAAAATCGTCACTAAAACATTCATTTTAATTTAAAAAAAGCATTCTTGTGAATAATTTCATAAGATTACATACCTGTTATGTGTGAAATGAAGAATCATGCCAGAAATGCAAAATGCTAATTTATTATTATCATTAACAGAGTAAGCGCATAAACATAATGGTATTTGTGAAAGAAACTCTTGAATTTCTGGTAATTTTTTTCCTTATAAAAATGGGATAAATATAATTGTTGATTTTATTCATTTAATCCACTTATTGGTCAGTTAGTAAAAAAATTTTTCAGCATCTTCTATGAATTTAACAGTACTCTTGCATTTCTGGTTCTCTTCTCGCTATTCTTTTCAAACCCCATTTAAATTGTAGTCATATGCAGCAGAGTTACTCTAGAAGGACAACTGGAAATTATCCAGCTGAATCATTTGCGTGGTATATCATTCCATACACTAAATGCAGAATGTTGAAAAGCAAAGCAACATGCCATACAGGTCTCTGTTTAATTAATTCATTCTACTATTATACTATTTATTATGAATTGTCAAATTTTAAGACCTTTAAAATATTTATTTACATGTAAGGGAAACCCTCTAATGGAACCTAGTAATCATTTCATCTCTCTAAATGAGATTTCGTAGAGAACTGAACGTCAAGACACAGAAACTTTCATATGGAATTTAGAAAGACTGAAAAAAGGAAGCAAAGACATATTTTTACGACATAAAACTTTATTTTATTGTGCTTAGTTTTTGTAACACAAGGGGAAGTATTGTCAGCATGCATATCAAAAGGTGAATATTTAACACATATTAAAAAAGACTCAAAAAGATTTCATCTAGTCCTGCAGGATTGGACTGGGTGCAATTGTTTACTTATTATTGTAGCAACCATGTCATATTCATCTTTGAATCAGAAGGGCTTGCTGACAGTATTTAGCATAATTCAGGTTCTCATGAAGAAGCTATTAAATTTAATTCAGTTATAATTGAAACCAGTTTATGACCACAAACAAGCCTGACTTATAAATATGATCATAATACTCCCTAGAATTGTTATAATTATGAACTTGTTTTTCTGTAGATTTTAAGTATGATTAAAATAAGGTAGGAAAAATAATTCCTAAAATGACTGAAAATAATTGCTTACAGGGATTTCACTATGTTGGCCAGGCTAGTCTCAAACTCCTGACCTCATGGTCCGCACTCCTCATCCTCCCAAAGTGCTGGGATTACAGGCATGAGCCACTATGCCTGGCCGACGAGATCATTCTTACATCAAACCTCAGCAACACATGATTTACCCATGTAACAAACTTGCACATGGATTCCTTGGACCTAAAAACATAAGTTGAAAAGAAAAGGAATTAAATTATGTCATAATCAAAATATATGTAAATTGATAAGTAGAATTTTAACTTTGATGAATGAAAGTCAAATTTTCCCAAACATAATTTATTGTATGTGCCTTTAAGAATTAAACTTGGAAACAGTGACAAAATCGTCACTAAAACATTCATTTTAATTTAAAAAAAGCATTCTTGTGAATAATTTCATAAGATTACATACCTGTTATGTGTGAAATGAAGAATCATGCCAGAAATGCAAAATGCTAATTTATTATTATCATTAACAGAGTAAGCGCATAAACATAATGGTATTTGTGAAAGAAACTCTTGAATTTCTGGTAATTTTTTTCCTTATAAAAATGGGATAAATATAATTGTTGATTTTATTCATTTAATCCACTTATTGGTCAGTTAGTAAAAAAATTTTTCAGCATCTTCTATGAATTTAACAGTACTCTTGCATTTCTGGTTCTCTTCTCGCTATTCTTTTCAAACCCCATTTAAATTGTAGTCATATGCAGCAGAGTTACTCTAGAAGGACAACTGGAAATTATCCAGCTGAATCATTTGCGTGGTATATCATTCCATACACTAAATGCAGAATGTTGAAAAGCAAAGCAACATGCCATACAGGTCTCTGTTTAATTAATTCATTCTACTATTATACTATTTATTATGAATTGTCAAATTTTAAGACCTTTAAAATATTTATTTACATGTAAGGGAAACCCTCTAATGGAACCTAGTAATCATTTCATCTCTCTAAATGAAATTTCGTAGAGAACTGAACGTCAAGACACAGAAACTTTCATATGGAATTTAGAAAGACTGAAAAAAGGAAGCAAAGACATATTTTTACGACATAAAACTTTATTTTATTGTGCTTAGTTTTTGTAACACAAGGGGAAGTATTGTCAGCATGCATATCAAAAGGTGAATATTTAACACATATTAAAAAAGACTCAAAAAGATTTCATCTAGTCCTGCAGGATTGGACTGGGTGCAATTGTTTACTTATTATTGTAGCAACCATGTCATATTCATCTTTGAATCAGAAGGGCTTGCTGACAGTATTTAGCATAATTCAGGTTCTCATGAAGAAGCTATTAAATTTAATTCAGTTATAATTGAAACCAGTTTATGACCACAAACAAGCCTGACTTATAAATATGATCATAATACTCCCTAGAATTTTTATAATTATGAACTTGTTTTTCTGTAGATTTTAAGTATGATTAAAATAAGGTAGGAAAAATAATTCCTAAAATGACTGAAAATAATTGCTTACATAGTACAGAATCTCCTGTAAATCAAGTTCCCATTTATGGCCTCACAGGATAATTGGAGTGAAACAATAATTTAGATTAAAAATAATATAACACAGTGAATACTGGCTAAAATTAGCTTATAATGAAGATAAATAACCATTTAACTACAAAACAAAATTAAAAATAAAGTTAGATGGAAAACAAATATATGAACTACCTAAACTAATATGATTGCTGTGAGTCAAGGCAAAAAGGGAGAAAACATAGCAGGTTATACAATTTCCATTCTATAAGAAAAAGCAGTGCTTCGGTTTTGATAAAAGGCATTTTCCTGAAATTAAGTGTTTAAGAAAGTTAGATTACACAATGGTTACACAAAGTCCTTGAGCAAAATCATGAATATTGCTCTCAGCAATAACTTGATACTACTAGAGAAATATGGTCCTTACCACTGTAGGACAGTCAGTTTTTATTAGCCCTGAAGCCTAGGTAAGAAATTGCATATTAGTGAAGTGAGTATTTATAACTGAGGCCTCATGTATTTTTATATATCCTTTTCATCAATATGTTTGTTCAATAATTATTTGTTGAGTTACTATTTTACGACTGACATGTTAGGCACTAAAATCACCTTAGTTTTATAGTTTAGAGTAAAAAGCTTTTCTGATCTTAGCAAGGAGAGAGAAATTCTCACTAAAGATTTTTACCTGACACTGATTTTTAGCTCTTTTCACCAGTTTTTAAACTCAATGTATTGAAAAAATATTTACCTTTTAATTAACCAAAATAGCACTCAGAAATAGTTGACAAACCCTAGAATCTTGGATGGTTTTTCATTTTTCCTTGTACCATTTCAAGTAATTGGCATTAATACAAATGCTTAGTGCTGAGTACATTGTGCTGCTGGGCAAATTACCAAGTCATGGCTACATATTACGACTTCTAAAAATTGAATTCAAATAGTTATTTCTTTAGGAAATCAACATTGTTTATGGTTATTAAGCTTCTTTTTAGTAGTAAAAATGTCATTTAAGTATACTCTAATGGCTATACACATATGTGTATAATACCTAATACTTGTACATAAGTTGAAGGCTTTCAGGGTGTCAAGGGCACCTACTAGCAGATAAAATAAGGCCAGGCTGTAGAAAAACATACGTCTATCAGAAATAAATCATTATTGTGGGTATTAGCAGTGCTTTCCCCTTGCTGACTGCAGGGCACTAAAGCAAGGTCAGGGCTCCTAAATTATAATAATTGGAGAACAAGGACAATAAAGCCATTTCTTTCTTATGAAAAGCTTAGTTTCACAAAAGCATATTTTTTCAGTCTTCCCAAACAAATAATTCTAGATTTTTCAGGCAATGGCCCCTGAGAAGCATTAATGAAGTCACAAAAGGCAGCTCTATTAAAAAAATGCCAATTGGACTAACAGCTTGTTCTGTGTCATGTGAAGCAGTGCTTTGTGAATTGAATTTTTCTTTTGATACTTTTGAGCTCTGAGTCCATCACTTAAAGAGGATCATCCACCACTTAAACAGATGTAATTTCCATTTTCTGTCTTAGCCTAGAAATCAATTGAAAGTGATGGAACGAACAGGAAATTCTATTTGTGCCTTAAAGAAGCCTCTCATCAGTTTCGAGTTTCGTCAACAATAGAGACAGCCTTCACTATCCTGAGCTTAGCCTACCTCGCCAGTATCTCCGACAAGTCCCAACTCAAGTCATTAATTATAGAGTGATCTCTTTGTTGTCCTCCAAATAAGGCAGGTCGCTTCCCATCCTGTATTTTTGCTTATACTATCTCATTTCTCTTGGCTGACATTCAGCCTGTTGAGGCAACCAGATGTAGTCCCTAGAGCTTCAGCCTGGAACCGGACAGCTTGATTCAAATCCTAGGGCTTCCACTTACTAATTTTTGCCAGTTACTCACTTTGAGTCTCTATTTCCACATCTGCAAAGTGGAGGTAATAATATTACCTTTTCAAAAAATTGATGTGAAAATTAAATAATATGTATAAAAATTTTAAAATAAGACCTGGAACAGAGTAAGTGCTATATAGGTGTTTATTCCATTATCTCTTCAAATACTTTTACATCTTTCAAGTGCCAATTTGACTGTATAATCTTAAATTATTATTGTAGTCCTTTCAGATTTTTGACTTCTTCCATATTTCTAAAGTAATTTGAAATACCACGTATTTGTATTCAGTGATTTTCTAATTGCGTCATACATTTTATCAATACTTGTGCAAGGAAATTATTAGCACTTAAAGTATATAAAATTTATGTTCTCTCTATGCATACTAAAGTTAGTCAATTTCTAGGAAAATACTGACTCTCATTTTTATTAATATATAAAATCCGGTTTATAAAACTGAAGACTATATTCCATTAGTAACGACCAGAAAATATTCAACTTCACTCATTCTCTTTTTTTGAAACTGCAATATGCTTTGAAGTCAATTCGGGGAACTTTCATTGCAAACGTTGTATTTTGAATTTAAGAATTCCATTTATTAAAGTTTATA
>NW_012099210.1:6825942-6826254 GCF_000951045.1 Mandrillus leucophaeus
TAGCCCACGAGGTCAAGGCTGCAATGAGCCATGATCACATCAGTGTACTCCAGCCTGAGTAACAGAGACCTTGTCTCAAAATGACAAAATAAAACAAAGCAAAAACTCAATGAACTAGTAGAAGTATTCGGAGATGAAAAAAAGAGAGAAGTATAGAATTTAAAAATAGATGAGAGCAAGTAAAATGGTAGATTTTAGCCAAACTATATCAATAGTTACATTAAAAGTAAGTGGTCTATAGATACCATTTATAAGACAAAGATTGAAAAGAAATTGTGACCCAACTAAATTATTTGTAAAGAGAAACACTTT
>NW_012099210.1:6826304-6828946 GCF_000951045.1 Mandrillus leucophaeus
CACTTATTCTGAATCTGCTTTTATTGACTGTTATTATACCTGCATATGGGGCATGTTATTATGCTATTTGAAATCTTAGTGAAACATTAAGAATATTATGTTGTTCTTTAATATACTAATATTTACTCTCTTCATTTAAAGAAAACTGTGACTTTTGGTTTCTTAGAATACAGACAGCTGGTGTCTTGCATTCCTAAACAAAACAAAACTGGCCAAAAAACTGAGACAATCTGCACTCTCACAATTTTCTACAATCAATTACAGGTTTGAGGTCATAGGACAAACAAGTAATCTGAAGTCTAAGGAAGTCAACTGTCTGCAATGAAAGATGGAACATAAGCAGTTACATACATAGGCAGATGCACCCAGACAATAGTAAATGTAATTCAAGGAAAAGTTTAATGAACTAGTAAATGTAGACTGTGGGCCAGCAAGAGAAACAAACATGTTTTTCCACAGGGCACTGGAAAACTTTATCGCACTTGAGAAAAAGGAACAGAAAAACAACCTCTATGTATTTGGGAAAAGGGCAGGATTGTATGCTGAGCCCAGAACTATAGCTGGACAATGGGAAAAACCACTGAAATAAACACACTTCTGAAGCCTAGAAACATCATGTCTGCCTAAAATGAAACTTAACTACAACAACAGAGATTACTCATCCCACTACTAGGCTAAAAACACTAACTAATAAGGTAACAAGAGAGTACTGAAGGGATATTTACTGTGGCACATAGGGATTATTTTCTAATGTGCACCACAAAAGGAAA
This sequence comes from Mandrillus leucophaeus, assembly GCF_000951045.1. Classification (NCBI taxonomy): domain Eukaryota; kingdom Metazoa; phylum Chordata; class Mammalia; order Primates; family Cercopithecidae; genus Mandrillus; species Mandrillus leucophaeus. Next base: position 6,827,075 of record NW_012099210.1, read on the forward strand.
ACCTAGAGCTTGGTGTAGAGTTGACATTGAGAAAAATCCTCTGCTAAACTAAAATTCGCTGCAAATGAAATATGTCACAAAAGTACTTTGAGGCTTTGCATGCAGCGTAGAAAACCAAACCAGCAACAAATCCTAAACATAGCCCAATCCCTGACTTGATTGAGCCAAACTCTGACACAAGAAGCCTAGTAGAAAAAAAAAAAAAAAGTATGCCAATTTTATGGTATAAAATATAGTTATAATTTCCTAAGTTCTACAAAAAAATTCAACATCTTTTTTAACAAAGTATGTTATACATAAGATATCCAGTTCTCAACAAAATTATGAATAGAAAAAATCTTGAAATAAAAGAAAAACACAGTTTTAAGAAGCAAAGCAACCAACATAACTAAACTCAGATATAACATAAATGTTGGAAATATCAGAATGGAAATTTTCAAATAACTATAATTGACATGTCAAAGATTATAATGTTACAATGCAAATCTAGATGGATAACAACAGGACAGAGATGAAAAATAGAAAGAAGAATCAAAGGGAAATGCTACACATAAAACAAATAGAGACAAAAAAATACATTCAATGGGCTTGTCAGCATATTCAAAATAGCCAGAGGAAGAATCAGTGAACATGAAATAGAAAATATGAATTTTCCAAACTAACACACACAAAAACTAAAGCACTGAACCGAGCCCCACCCATGGTCTCAGGAGCAATTTAAAAGGGTCTAACATAAGTTAAATTGAAATCCAAGAAGAAAGTGAGAGACAATAGAGCATACAAAAATACAGTGTTTCAAAAAACACTGGCAAACAATAGTGAACAATTAATGAAAAACGCAAAACCACGAATCCAAGAAGCTCAGAGAAATTAAGCAGTACAAATGTCAAGTACACAGACAAAATAATTATCAAACTACTGAAAACTACAGACAAAAAGAATATCTTGACAGCATTCAGACAGACAGACAGACAGACACACACACACACACACACACACACGCCCACCAACTCCATAGGACCAGCGATAAGAATTACATATGACTTCTTCTCCAAAGCTATACAATTATAAAGACTATGAAATAGAATATTTAAAGTACTGGAAGAAAAAGTCCTATCAACCCAAAATTCTATACAAATCATTTTATTTTTCAAAATTGAAGGCTACATTATAAAGTTACTCAGCAAAACATTTACCAAAATGGTTAATTGCCACCATATCCTGAACTAAAATCAATGTTAAAGAAGTTTTTTAAGCAGAGGTAATATACCAGACAAAATCTTGTATCTACACAAAGAAGCGAAGTATGCTTAAAATGGGATACATGAAGATAAAAATAAAATTTATTTTTTCTTATTTTCAGTAACTAAAAAGGATGACTGACTGCTTAAAGTAAGAGAGAAAATTAGAGGAACAATGTATTGTGAGATTATAGAATACCTAAAAGTAAAATATGTGACAAAATAGAAAAAAAGGACAAGAAGGTGGATTAAGGAATAGCTTTCTGTATATTCTTATGTATGAAATAGTATAATATTATTTGAAGTTATATTATGAATAGTGAAAGATGTATACTGCAAACCACAGAACAACTAGAAGTAATTTTTTAAAGGGGTATAAAAAACTAATCAGTAGAAGAGATATAGCAAAAGTTATTTTAAAAATCTCAATGAGGCAGGGTGTGGTGGCTCATGCCTGTAATCCTAGCATTTTGGGAGGATACCAGCCTAGGAGTTTGAGACCAGCCTAGGCAATATAGTGAGACCCTGTCTCTACAAAAAATAAAAATAAAAAGAACAAAAAGATTAGTCAGGCATGGTGTCATGCACCTGTGGTCCCAGCTACCAGGGAGGCTGAGGAAGGAGGATTGCT
>NW_012099210.1:6829206-6838994 GCF_000951045.1 Mandrillus leucophaeus
AATCCAGAATGTAATAAGTGTTACAAAAGAGAATACATATCTATGAAATAACAGCTGGTAGAAATAATAGAATTATCAGGAAAAGAAACCCTGCAAGTAAGTAGGGAGATTCCAACACTTCTCTCAGTAGATGATACAGCAAGCAGACAAAAAATAAAGTTAGATTTTACCTGAACAATCTATCGATGAACTTGGCCTAATTAACAGTTATAGAACAGTTCCAAATCATTAGAACCCACATTGTTTTCAAATAAAAAAGAGAACGTATTCTAAACTGTAAAATAAGTCTTAACACATTTAGAAAAATTGATATCATACAATGGTATGGTCTTTGTTCATAATAAAATACTCGATATGATTAAAATAAGGTAGGAAAAAAAATTCCCAAAATGACTGAAAATAATTGCTTTTTCGTCATCTAGGTGATCAATATCTTCCCTCTCTACTCTTATTTCCAATTTACTTTGAAGCATATTTTATGCCTCTTGATTATGCCATAACACTCCTTGAATTTCTAAAAATACACTTCTCAGTAGCTTCCCAGTGCTCAAAGTCCAAACTCCTCCCTGTAGCTTAAGCTGACCTCTGTCTAAAACTTTGCTGTGTTTTATAACATTTTCTTACAGCATTATGCTTCTGTCACTCTAGAATTTTTTCTTCAAATATTTTGTATTGTTCATTTCCCTAAGAAATTGAAAATCAAACAACACACTTCTAAATAATCTATGGGTTTAAGATGTAGACTTTAAGAAGTCTTAGAAGATAGTTTATGTGTACCATTCAAGTTTTATTTTGAAAAACAGAACTTCAAGTCAGTAATCTAAGTTCCTCTCAAAATAAAAAGAGAAAAAATGCAAAAATAACAGATAGTTTCAAATATCTGAAAGGAGGATATTGAATATTCCCAACAAAAATAAATGATTGATGTTTCAGATGATGGATGCTATTACCCTGATCTTACCACTGTATGTTATATGTATTGAAGCATCACTATGGACTCCATGAATATGCATAGTTATTATTGTCAATTAAAAATTAAATAATTAATTAAAAATGAGAAAATAAACAAAAGCCAACAGAAGAAACAATAAACAGTAAAAATTAATGAAATGTAAAATGAATACAAATTGAGAAAAATCAGTAAAATTTATAACTGGATTTTTGGGGAAAAGAGTCAGTAAAATGAATAAATCTCCATCCCAACCAAGAAAAAATAGAGATGATTAGGAATCTAACAAAAGAAATTAATAATTATAAATCATAAATCTCAGGAAAAAACCCAAGTCATTACTACTGGCCCTATACACATTAAAATGGTTCCAAAATACTATGAACAAATCTATCTCCATAATTTCACAATCAAGACAAAATAAATTTCTTGAATAATATAAATTACCAAAACTCACTGAAGAGAAAATAGAATACCCCCAAAAATTGCATGAATACATTGAACTCACAGTTTGAATGCTTTCAGGAAAACAAAAATAGAATAAACTGATGGCCTAAGTGGTACTATTGGCAAATTCTACCAAATATTTTAAGGAAAAAATAATGTGAATTCTGCAAAATCTTTTCCAGAGAATTGAGTTGTCTTGAGTGTCAGTAAAAATGTAGGGTGAATTTCCCACTTTGTACTTCTGCAAAATTGTTTTTCTATTGAAGCTCTTTGATCTTTCCACATAAATTTTAGAATCCGCTTTTCCGTGTCACTAAAAATCTTGACAGGATTTGGATTGGAGTTGCATTTAAATGTACAGATCATTTTAATAATTATAAAGGAGCTTCAATAGATAAACAATTTTGCAGAAGTATAAAATGCGAGTATTCACCCTACATGAATTCAAGACTTACTATAAAGTTCAGGATTATAGCTCCACATTGTCCATTGTCCAATGGTTAATTACACTTTGCTTTGTAATACATTTTTATTGATACTCAAGATACCTCTATTTATTTTGCCAAAAAGATTTTTTATAACCACTGTGCCTTTGTGCTAATGCATAAAAATCTGCTTTTTATCATGGAAAGTCTGATTTCAATGATGTGAATTGTAACACCATAGAAAGGTAGAATTTGTTATTTGTATTAGATTAGAAGAAATAATTTGAAGATAAGCCTGCCCCCTACTACACATTTTTGGTAATTCTTTTAATACCATTTCTATCTTTTTAGAAAATGTCAAAGTTAGGAAGTTTTAGCTGAAATAGTAAAACACTGCAGGAGTGAATAAATTAACTCTAAGAAATGATTTCTAATGATGTAAGTTAAATTTTACAACACTGGGTAGTTATAATGATTGAGTAATATATTTTATGTACCTAGATTTTCATCAATAAGTATCTGTGACCAGATCATTATTCAATAGATTCCGAAAAGCACGGTAACATTTATGGATATTTATGTCACTGTTCTTGAAATAAAGAAATACCTTTCAATAATAGCTTTATCACAAACTATCACAAACTATTTAGTAAAGTTGGTCATTACTAAAGTATATGCTGACTGAGTCATCTTAGCTCAAAATGAGTTATTTAATAGATAACCTGTAACTTTATTTTGGTTTTAATTCCTCTGATTCTATAACTTATGTATATGTAGATGATACTACATCATATAGACATACGCTCTTAGGGAATTTACAATCCAAGACATGCAGCCATTAGTGTTATACAAAAATTCCTCTTCCTTTTTCGTCATCTAGGTGATCAATATCTTCCCTCTCTACTCTTATTTCAAATTTTCTTTGAAGCATATTTTATGCCTCTTGATTACGCCAGAACACTCCTTGAATTTCTAAAAATACACTTCTCAGTAGCTTCCCAGTGCTCAAAGTTCAAACTCCTCCCTGTAGCTTAAGCTGACCTCTGTCTAAAACTTTGCTGTGTTTTATAACATTTTCTTACAGTATTCTGCTTCTGTCACTCTAGAATTTTCTCTTCAAATATCTTATGTTATTCATTTTCAATTTGCACTTGCTGATCCATTTCTTTTCCTTCTGTGTCTATCTACTAAGCAGTGTGACCTGTAAGGAGAACAATAGGTGAGTTCAAAAGGATACAAGAGCAGAAGATCTGAAGGCAATGAGAGATAAGGTAGGCGATTTCTTATTTTACACATCTCTGCTTTGACATAGAGCTTCTGGTTGGTTATTGGGTCTTTCCAAGTTGTAGCTCTTTCCATGTGGCTCCCCTACTTCAAGATTTAAGATTCCAGGTCATACTGTGCTCCAGGAACTCATTTCTTTTGCTTATTCTTCTTGCCTAAGGGAGGTAACAAGTTTCCCACTCTTGCTTGCCTTTGTCTGAGTAAGTATATTACCACTCCTCTGTAAGTACTCTCTTCATTGAATCCATCTTAGTGGAATTTTCTTTTCTGCCAGGACCTTCACTGGTATGATGTCAAATTTTTCAATGCCTCAAGAAATCTGTTTTGTTCCTCCCCTGAGATAATTTATCTCTGGATCCTCAATTGATTGAAGTTTTTTTTCTCTATTTAAGTCATTACCTCAAAATCATCTTCTCAAAAAAACCTCTTTTATGTCTATTACAAAATACCTCCCATTATTAATTTCTATAGAGTCATACTTGTTACTTTCTTCTTAAGCCTTACTTTTATCTGAAATTATCTATTTTCTTGTTTATTTGTTATGTCTTCTCTTCAACTACTCTTACTAGAATATAATTTTAATGACAACAGAATCTTATCTCTTGTTTTCACTTCTGGCTCTGGATCTTTGGAACTTAAAACAGTGACTGATGCAGTCCTCAGCAATTAGAATGGATGACGAATGAGTATATGAACAAATATTTTGCTAAATCATTATACCCTTTGTAGCAATCTGCTTCAGCATCTGAGTTTTAAATTATTCATATTTTATTTACATTTCTTGGATAATTCTTCATTGGGGCAATTATTTATTCTGTTTGTTTACATGTGACATTCAAAAGAATTTAAACATTTATAGACTTTTATTAAAAATCAAAACACACTTAATATAGAAGAAATTTGGACAAATCAGCTCTATAATAATCTGGGTACCCTTATTAGGTTGTATGAATTTTCTCTAATAAAAGAGTTCTTGGGTTTTCAAATAGCTTTCATTCTATGCAAACATTTCCTAGTTCAATATAAATGGCATTTATGATAAACTGTGGGATCTTTGTTGTTGGCTAGACAAATGTTATAAATAATAGCTTTTATTGCCTATTTAAAGCCTTTCTTATTTTAAAAAGTTTTTATATTTAAATTATTTTAAATTCACAAAAGAGTTGCAAAGGCAGTACAGACAGTTCCTGCATACCATTTTTACAGCTTCCTCTGATATCGACATCTTACATAACCATGCTACATTTATTAAAACTACGAATTTAACATTGGTGCATTATGACTAACTAAGCAATCAGACTTTATGCAGCTATCACTAATGAATTTTTACACTTGTGTCTTTTTCCTGTTCAGGATCAAATGCAGGATACCACATTGTTTTTTATCATCATGTATCCCAGTCTCCTCTAATCTGTGATGGTTTCTTAGTCATTCCTTGTCCTTCATGACCTTAACATTTTTGAAGTGTGTTGGTCAGATAAACATTTTGTAAATCACCTCTCAATTCTGGTTTGTGTGATGGTTTCTTTTAAATGGGCTGGAGCTATACATTTAGAGGGAGAATACCATAGAGATGAAGTGCCCTTTCATCACATCACATCAACTGATATATGCTATTAACATGACTTATTATTGGTGATGTTAACCTTAATCACTTTGTTAGTGAGGTATTTGCCACATTTCTTCGTTGTGATTAGTGTAAATCATACTTTTAATCATAGTAGGTGCTTACTTCCTGATTAATAACACGAACTGTGTAACAAGTAAAAGCAACTTTCATTCTTGAACCAATAATGTTAATATTGTATGTTTTAGTATAACCATCAGTTATTTAGAATTACACTGTAATCCCTGATACATGTCTCCTGAGTACTTAAAGGAATTCTTAAAAGCCCTGTTGCCTTTATTCTCTTATTACAGTGGGGAAAGTGATGAAAAGAGAGACGTGAGAACAACTCAGTATTCTATTTAGTTTCTAGTAAAGTACAAGTGAATAAAACCATTACAGTAATTTTAGAATATATTTGTCAGTATTTTTAGCATTAACGGATTTGTTTCTTTTCTGTTACTTTTAAAAATTAAAACCAGGAAAAGAATTCTTTGGTGGTTTTTAACCTCATTTAATCTCCCTCTTAAAATACTTTGTGTATTAAGCTGCCATTGTCTTGGCAAAGGACAATCAATATAGCACTCTTTGTCTCAGACATTTAGCAATGTCATTATTCTACTTCAATTTTTCCAAAAATATTCATCTATATATGGATATATAACCAGATTAAGCACACAGATTATACATAAAAATTATATGTGATCAATATTCCTAAAAATTTGCAGCATAGCTGGGAAAACAATGGTTATTCAAGAAAACAGTCAGTGAAGGCATAATAAAAAACATGTAAATTGAGCTACGTCTTTTATATAAGTGGAGAAAATAATATTTTAGGAAGTATGATTAAAGCAATGGGGTGGTGGGGTCAAAGTGGGAGTAAGCATTGGAAAGCTAAATTAAATCATTGAAATCTAATATATACAGTAACAGGACACAAAATAAGATACTTTTCTGAGTCATTAATCAATCAGTATTACATCAAGTAAAAATTAGTTTAGTAATTTTCCTATTTCCAAAGAATTATCATTTTTGGCAGTAGCTAGTTAATTATTATTAACATAATTAATAAGGCTTCTTAACAGGTGCTAATGGCTAATCTGTAATTTGTTTGTATTTTTAGACAGTGATCTAAATAAATAGACATGATGAATAAAATTGGATATTGGGGAAATACTCTGGATTTTGTTACATCCTTCAATACGGATCTTAAGAAACAACTATTTTGACTAGTAAATTGACAGGCCTTCATTCATTAAATGTAAATCAATGACCACTAACTATTAGACACCCCAAACACCTAAAAATATGGCCCTGCTTGTGTATATATTAAATTTAATCTCACTTCATATTTATAAGGTTTAATCTAATATGGGTCTATTTCATATGAGATTTCTTCTTTCAGTATGATTCTTTTTTACATGGCACCCAATGCAATACTTTTTTGTCTGATACATTATATAGTTTAAAAGCTTAAAAATTAGTATTTTTTTATTTTTTGTATTTTTATTGATCTATCATAGCTGTACATATTTTTGTGATATGTGAGATATTTTGATACATGTGTACGATATGAAATTATCAAGTCCAGATGGATGAATATTTATCCATTACCTCAAACATTTTTCTTTGTATTCAAATACTGCAATTTTCTCTTCCAGCTCTTTTAGATACACAATAAACTATTGTTAACTATAATTTCCCCACTGTACTATCAAATAGCATAACTTATTCCTTCTAACTGTATTTTTGTAACCATAAGCCAAGTTCTCTTTATTTTCACTCCTTTCCCCTTAGATAAACCTTCATATTATCTAAAGCAGAAAAGATAACATTGGGTACAATAAGAAACTGAGGCTTATGGGGTTTAAATGTGTTGGCAAAGTTCAAAACCTGTAAGTGGCAGACATGGACATCAAAACAAGGTCAAATGATTTGAAGTGTAGTGGTGCTATATCTTCATATTTCAACCAGTACAAGTAAAATTCAAAGTTGTCCAAGAAATCAGACATGTCATATCTAGTTCTTTATTTAAATCTCATTTAAAAGTAACAGGAAATCAGAAAAAAATGTTTATCTTGGAGATAGAGTAATATTGGATGGACTGGGATAATTGTCTGATCCCAGTGTAGGAATCTATTAACACGTTTTATCAGTAGTACTTGGCATTGATCTCTGGTCATGTGCCAGGCCTGATGAGAGAGGAAAAAGCCCATACAGCAAAAGTGTTGCAAGAATTAGTGAGTGGGTACCAACATGAGCCAGTAGAGCACTCCTGGAATTTGATTTTGAAGGTTGCTACATTAAGGAAGCTGGACATATTGCTGGATTTTAAAAAAAAAACATTTTCAGGGTTTTTTTTGTTGTTGTTGTTCCTAACAGGACATGGGTTTTACCACTGTAACAAGAACCCTAGGTTTGGTGAGGATGCGGCTAGAAAAACTTGCTGTTGGGATGGCATCTATAATTTTGGCAAATGTGATGGCCAGCGCTCAGCAAAATGGAAAGACCTTAACTGTCTTGTTAGATAGGAGAGGAAAAAATAGAGGCTAAGGAAAATGGACATGCTGGAATGGATACATTACGTAAAGGCCAGGTGGTCCACCAAAGGACAATGTTCCTTGGGAGGACACAAATAACCCTCCATTTACTGATACAATCAAGAATGTGATGATGTGAAAAGTGCCAACATCACTGGGAATGTGAAAAGTGCCAACGTCACTCTCTTCTGTCAGCCATGATTGACGATAGGAAAGGCAATCACAGATCCATGTTTGCTCAAACTCAAGGGAAAGGTAGAGCCCCAAAGTAATAGAGGGCAAGTGACTTCACTTAGCCAGAAAACATGAACTGCAATTATCTTCATGACGGGAAAAATCAGAGGGGCCGCCAAGGAGATTTGATCCTCAGAGAGTTATGGGAGATGATTAATAAAGCATGCTGTCTCTAGGAGCAAGTATGATGGGTTACTACTTAGCATCTAAGATCAAATGGAAAGAAATAATAAAGAATCTGCCCACTGAGTATGGCCACTCTATTTAAAAGTCTTACTCCAGACTATCATTGATGGATATTTGGGTTGGTTCCAAGTCTTTGCTATTGTGAATAGTGCCACAATAAACATACTTGTGCATGTGTCTTTATAGCAGCATGATTCATAATCTTTTGGGTATATACCCAGTAATGGGATGGCTGGGTCAAATGGTATTTCTAGTTCTAGATCCTTGAGGAATTGCCACGCTGTCTGTCTTGGGGTGGGGGGAGAGGGGAGGGTTAGCATTAGGAGATATACCTAATGTAAATGATGAGTTAATGGGTGCAGCACACCATCATGGTTCATGTATGCATATGTAACAAACCTGCACGTTGTGCACATGTACCCTAGAACTTAAAGTATAATTAAAAAAAAGAAAGAAAAAAAAGTCTTTCTCCTTTGCTCAGTTCCTAAACATTAGTCAATATTTAGAACTAGAACCAGTTGTCTGAAGAGGTGGCCATGATCCTAAGAGAAAAAACACTGCACCACTATGACAAGTATTTACCACAATGATTTCCACATGCGTTCCCCATTGGGACCTGTGGTCATTCGCTGTGGTGACTGAATGTTAGAGAAAGGAGAGTAATATATTTCCAAGATGATTGAACACTGTGTTTGAGTTGATATTCATATCTGGAAACCCAAATCACCATCATGGCCTCATTGTTAAAGTGGGTGTGTATGGGACCAGCTAATGAAAAATGTCCAGGCTAAACTCTATTTTACAGGGTGTCCACTAAGTCTGTGAACGCTCCCAGGGATCATTTCTTCAGTACCTTAGTGCATAATTGGAATCGATGTACTTGGCTGTTGGAGAAAACACCACAGTAGTTCCCAGGCATGTGTGGAAATCTCTGAAACTGTTATCAGCCCTGCCCCTGACTAGAAAGTATATAAAAAACAATATTATATATTAGGGTTGTGGGATGATAAATATTGGTGTCACCATTAAGGACCTAAAGAATGTAGGGTCAGTTGTCCCTGCCTTATCTACATTTAACTAACCAATCTGGCCTCTGAAGGAACTGAGAGAATTCTTCAGATTGTAGACTACACAGTCTTCATCAAGCGGTATCCTTGTTAGCAGTTGCTGTGATATTACTGCTAGAGCAGATTAATACGGACTCAAGTACAGGGTACATGCTGTTGATTTACGTAGTGTGTTCTCTTCCATTCCAGTTAAGAAACTGCTCCCATTCTAGTGGGACAAATAAAAATATTCATTTAGACTTTTGCCTTAGAGTTATAATAATTCTCCTACTTTTGTCATAATATAGACTAAAGAGATCTGGACAGACTGATGATCTCACTAAACATCAAACTAACCCATTGCATCAAGGATATATTGATTAGACAGCAACAGGTAGTACACTGAAGCCCTGGGTAAGACACAGGAGCTCCAGGGGGTACAAGATAACGTCTCTAACATTCAGCGAACTGCCACTTCAGTAATATTTTTAGGAGTGAAAGGGCAACGACCATGTGTAAGTTAATTTACCTCCAATTAAGTTATGAATGTTCTAGATCTTCCATCTCTTCATACAAAGAATAAAACAACTACCTGAAAGGCATCCTTGGGCTCTAAATGCAATATATTCTCTACCTAGGAATCATGTTCAGGCCATATATCAGATGACATAGAAAGTTACCAACTTTTGCTGAGTATAGAGTTCTAGAATGACCTACCTTTCTTTCTGGGAAGATACCATCCACTGTTTTCTCACTTGCATTTTTTTCCAGCAAGAAATCTGCTATCATCATTATCTTTCTCCGTGTGAAATATTTTTTCCCCCCGGCTACTATTAAAATTTTCTCTTTATCAGTTGTTTTAAGAACTTTAATTATTATGTGTCTTAAGCTAGTTTCCTTCATGTGTCCTGAGCTTAGGTTTCATTGAGTTCTCCAAATTTTGAAAATGTTTGGGCATTATTCATTTAAGTATATATTTATTGCGTTTTTTTCTCTTTTGGGGGGACTCTAATTTCACCTATATTAGCCTGCTTGAATTGGCCCCCAGATGCCATGGTGTCATGGTGTTTT
>NW_012099210.1:6844984-6846931 GCF_000951045.1 Mandrillus leucophaeus
CTTGGGCTCTAAATGCAATATATTCTCTACCTAGGAATCATGTTCAGGCCATATATCAGATGACATAGAAAGTTACCAACTTTTGCTGAGTATAGAGTTCTAGAATGACCTACCTTTCTTTCTGGGAAGATACCATCCACTGTTTTCTCACTTGCATTTTTTTCCAGCAAGAAATCTGCTATCATCATTATCTTTCTCCGTGTGAAATATTTTTTCCCCCCGGCTACTATTAAAATTTTCTCTTTATCAGTTGTTTTAAGAACTTTAATTATTATGTGTCTTAAGCTAGTTTCCTTCATGTGTCCTGAGCTTAGGTTTCATTGAGTTCTCCAAATTTTGAAAATGTTTGGGCATTATTCATTTAAGTATATATTTATTGCGTTTTTTTCTCTTTTGGGGGGACTCTAATTTCACCTATATTAGCCTGCTTGAATTGGCCCCCAGATGCCATGGTGTCATGGTGTTTTTTTTGTTTTTTTTTGTGTGTGTGTGTGTGTTTGTTTGTTTTTGTCAGTCATTTTACTCTACATATTTTATTTTGAATATTTTCTTTTGGTATGTCTTCAAATTCACTGAAGTTACCTTTTGCAATTTGTAATGTGCTTTTAATCCCATCTATTGTATTTTTCACCTTAGACATTGTAGTGTTTACATCTACACGTTTGAAATAGGCTATACTTATATAAACCATGACTTTACTAATTTTTTAAGATATGGGATATAGTAATAATTTCTGTTTTAAGTTATTTCTCTCCTAACTTTAATCGCTGTCAATCTTAATACCTTTCTATTTATTTTTTTCTCTTCTTTCCAGATTGTGTTTTCCTGCTCCCTTGCAAACCTGATAATATTTTATTGAACTATTGTGAATTTTAACATATGTGTTTCTGGAGAAATTTGTAGTCATAAATAATCTTTAACTTAGTTCTGAAATACAATTAACTTAATTGGAAATCACCTTTATTCTTGAATGATACCTTCTCTAGGTATGTAGTTCTGGGGTGATTTTTTTTTTAACACTTACAAATGTTATTCTACTCTCAGAGTGTACCTTATCACTCTCCATGACTTCTAGTGATAAGTCAGCCTTAATTGAATTTTGCTTTCTTGTACGTAATTTCGGTAATCTCATGGCGCATTAAAGATTTGATGTTTACACTTGGTTTTCAAAAGCTTAACAATGATATACCTAGGTGTGGGCTTCTTTGTGTTTATTTTACATTTCATTTAGCATAGCACATCTGTAAATTTGTGTTTTTATAAAATTCAGGGGTTTTTGGCCATTATTTTTTCATACATATATTTTCTCCCCTATTTTTCCATCTATTCTCTCTTTGGAATACCAAATGCATACATCTAACAATTTGATATCTAACAGTTCCAAAAGAATTTCTTCGTTTTGCTTCAAGCCTTTGTTTCATTGTTTTTTACCTTAGCTACTTAACATTGTTCTATCTTCAACTTTACTTTTGCTCTGTCATTTTTTTGGAGTATCAAGTCCATTTAGTATTTTTAAATTTTTTATTTTGTCAGTTGTATTTTCAGTTCCAAAATTTCCCTTGGTTCTTTTATACTCTTTCTTTACTAAGTATTTATATCTCTACTGAGAATTTCTATTTATTCATTCAATCTCAATACTGAGATTATAATCATTAAAAACATGTTTTGTTTTATTCCATTAAGAGAGTGTGTGTGTGTGTGTGTGTGTATTAAGTGCTTTAGTTTTTTTGTCTGTTATATACAATATGTGGTTCATCACAGGAACAGATTTGATTTATTTTTTCCCCATAAGATTGTGTTTTATTCTCTTTGTTCTTCAGATGTATAATTTTGGATTGTAGAAATGCAAAATCAAATTTTGTTTATCTATTGAGAGTTATAATTTTTGTTATTTTATCTTAGGATATTTCTCACTCAAAATATCCAATCATATTAATTGTACTGGAT
>NW_012099210.1:6846981-6851145 GCF_000951045.1 Mandrillus leucophaeus
TACCTTATCACTCTCCATGACTTCTAGTGATAAGTCAGCCTTAATTGAATTTTGCTTTCTTGTACGTAATTTCGGTAATCTCATGGCGCATTAAAGATTTGATGTTTACACTTGGTTTTCAAAAGCTTAACAATGATATACCTAGGTGTGGGCTTCTTTGTGTTTATTTTACATTTCATTTAGCATAGCACATCTGTAAATTTGTGTTTTTATAAAATTCAGGGGTTTTTGGCCATTATTTTTTCATACATATATTTTCTCCCCTATTTTTCCATCTATTCTCTCTTTGGAATACCAAATGCATACATCTAACAATTTGATATCTAACAGTTCCAAAAGAATTTCTTCGTTTTGCTTCAAGCCTTTGTTTCATTGTTTTTTACCTTAGCTACTTAACATTGTTCTATCTTCAACTTTACTTTTGCTCTGTCATTTTTTTGGAGTATCAAGTCCATTTAGTATTTTTAAATTTTTTATTTTGTCAGTTGTATTTTCAGTTCCAAAATTTCCCTTGGTTCTTTTATACTCTTTCTTTACTAAGTATTTATATCTCTACTGAGAATTTCTATTTATTCATTCAATCTCAATACTGAGATTATAATCATTAAAAACATGTTTTGTTTTATTCCATTAAGAGAGTGTGTGTGTGTGTGTGTGTGTATTAAGTGCTTTAGTTTTTTTGTCTGTTATATACAATATGTGGTTCATCACAGGAACAGATTTGATTTATTTTTTCCCCATAAGATTGTGTTTTATTCTCTTTGTTCTTCAGATGTATAATTTTGGATTGTAGAAATGCAAAATCAAATTTTGTTTATCTATTGAGAGTTATAATTTTTGTTATTTTATCTTAGGATATTTCTCACTCAAAATATCCAATCATATTAATTGTACTGGATCTTAATTCTATAGTTAGTGCTACTAAGTTGATAAATATCTTTTTTCATGTTGGACAATTAACATCACATTCACTCCTTTAAGTAAATTCGAAAGTTTCCCTTCTTTTTGTATGTTCTGAATACTTTAAGCAGTATTGACACTACTTGATCTTTTAAGGGGTTGGTAGAATGTCTCTGAAATAAACATCTGGCCCTTGTGATATTTTTGTTGGGGATCTCTTTATTTTATTGCTTCAATTTTAATCGGTCTGATTTTACTATTATCATCTTTCTCTAATTTTTTTTTTCTGATAAGTGTTTCATCTAGTAGTTCACATTTATTTGCATAGTTTTATTCAAATAATATTTAAATTTTCTCTTTCAAGGGTTATTTGTTCCGTGCATTTTACTAATTTTCATCAAGTAGATCTTTCATGGATTGTGAGAAGTGTATTAATGTCTGCTATTTTTAATGTGCTACTGTTTCATTTCTTGTAGTTTTTGCTTCCTGATAATTGTTGAGTTGTTGGGAACAAAAATTTATCTGCAGTGTGAATGACAGCCCTTAGCATTTAAGAAGCAGCATTGTTTTTCTATTCTGAAATCTTTAGTCTTAATTTCTATCTCGTCCATTATTTTTCCATTGAAAAAGAATGTTCTTATTTGTTTGTTTCTGCATTTCTGTAGTATATACTTGAACATTCTTCTTTTTAACCTCTATATATCTTTTTGCTTTTTAGGTTTTGATATTATAAATAACATAGTGTTGAAATTTACTGGCTAACCTAAATAATTTTGTTTGAGTGAGATAAACCTATCTGAATTCATCAACGTGATCAGTATATGTGCCCATACATTTGTAACAATTTTGAAGTCATCTTTATATATAGCATATAGCTATATGCTATTAATATACATGGTATGAATTTAGAAATAACATTTTCTATTCACTTTCTATCCGTGAAAGATCTAGTTGATGAAAATTAGTAAATTGCATAAAAGAAAAAACCCTCAAAAGAGAAAATTTTAATATTATTTGAACAAAACTATGCAAATAAATTTCAACTACTAGATGAAATGCTTATTAGAAAAATAAAACTAGAGAAAGTTAATAATAGTAAAAACAGACCAATTAAAATTTAAGAAATAAAATAAAGAACTCTCAAACAAAAATGAACAGAAAATGAGTAGAAATATAATAGAAAGTGAAAAGAAAATGCTATTTTTGTATAGTATCAATTTTGAAATCATCTTTATAGATAGCATATCTGCTATATGTAGAAAATGAATAGAAAATGCTATTTTTAAATTCATCCCATGTATATCAATATTTATAAATTTTAAGGAAATGGGAAAAATGTATATTATATCCACCTGAAAATTATAAAATATTTTTGAAGAAAACTAATGAAGATCTAAATTGATGCTCTTGTAGTGAAAAGTGTAAAAAAAGGTCATTTCTTCCCATATTTATCAATAGATTATCAATTTAATGCAAATCCAGTCAATATAGCATTAGATTTTTTTAGAAATTAATACAAGTTTCTAAAATTTTCCAGAAAGTAGACAGCATCAAAAATAACTATGGCCTTCTTGAAGAAAAGAAAGAGGAATTATACTATCAGACATCAAGACATTTTATAGTAATGTCTTAATCATTCTGATTTTTATTTTTGTTTTTTGTTTGTTTGTTTCCCCCTTTCCACCTTCTGTTTTTCATGTAGTAGTATCCATCATGTTAATTGCCCCATCTTCTTTCTAGGGTAGTCTTCTTTTCTCAATTTTTTTCAACTTGATCACCATAGCAGGCTTTGCTCTGGAGACACATAGCAGGCTTTGTCTTCTGTTCAATAACCTGCACCCACCTTTGCAGCCAGTTTCTGCCCTAACTCTGCCTTTACTCACCTTGGGAAATTTCTACTTGGTCCCAGAGAGTAGTAGAATAGCTACTTTCTAATTTGTCTTCCTTTTCAACCAAACTTATTGAAAACATGTATCTCTTTTCTTTGAAGAATTTAAAATATGTCAGTGAGGCTATTCCAAAAAGTCTGTTTAAGAGGTACCATTGTGTTTAGTTCTCTTAGTAATTTTCAAACCCTTAAAACTTGTGTTCTGACTACAGTAGCTGGGTACACTTTCTACTATCCTGAGATGAGTTCTCAGGAATTGGAAGAGCTTTTATCTCTAATTTTGTAATATTTTTTGTTGTTTTGTTTTTCTCTTTATTTTTTATCCTAATATTAGTATACTTTGTCTGATTAAGATTACTAAAATCCTTCATTTCCTACAAAGGAATTTTGGATCTTTAAATAAGTGGGGTTTTTATTTTTAATGTTGGACTTTTCTGAGATTTTTACTTTTATCACACATACCTCTTAAATGCAGACTTTCAATGCATGTTTATCGAATGGATATTGTTTTCCCTTGTGCTTTCTTTGATCCAGTTATATTTTGTCTTTGTGGATGTACACATATGGTTTCAAATGAAAGGTTAGAATTCAATATGTTTTCTCTTTTATTTCAAGAAAACTAAGAATACATTTTAGTGCCATGTTGTAGCTATCAATTTATCGCAAGTGTTTAGAAACATTTACTCCTTCTGTTTGCGATAAATGTATTCCATTTTAACCCCTCAATTTACTTTTTCTCACAATGTGTTTTAATGTGTGAATTACTCAAAGTCTCCTTAGAAATGGATAATTTGTAAACAACATACAGCCACACATATACCCACACACAGACAAGAAGTCACTCAGGCTAGAAGATATTAGAAACATTCATTGAAGTTAATGTATATTTACCTTTAATTAGAAAAAGCAGAAGTTGTATCCCTTTCATACATAAAACTGCAGCATTTGCTGAAGATTATATTTGATATGTATTCCTAAATACATAGAAGATATGACCAAGTTAATCATTGGATAATATGGAAATTAATTTTAGTGTACTAATAGGGATAGTGACATGGAAATCAAATCAAATAAAAAATAAGACAAATACAGATAAATTTATAAGAGAAAAGGGATAACAAGAAGCTTTAAACTATACAAATTTTTACAAGAAAAAAATAATAACTTTTAAAGCTACAATTTTTTCACTGCAATTTGTAATTTTTTTTTTAAATCTCTGTGAGGGATAGTACCAATGTAGATACATGATGAATCTGAAAATGCTTGTTTAAAGCAAAAGATTGGACAGAAACATTTTATGGACACAAACATGAAAACCATCAAAGAAAACTCTAGTGGAAAAACACAAGAGATCAGTTTCCCATGGCTCTGTGAGG
>NW_012099210.1:6851195-6860344 GCF_000951045.1 Mandrillus leucophaeus
CTTCTGTTCAATAACCTGCACCCACCTTTGCAGCCAGTTTCTGCCCTAACTCTGCCTTTACTCACCTTGGGAAATTTCTACTTGGTCCCAGAGAGTAGTAGAATAGCTACTTTCTAATTTGTCTTCCTTTTCAACCAAACTTATTGAAAACATGTATCTCTTTTCTTTGAAGAATTTAAAATATGTCAGTGAGGCTATTCCAAAAAGTCTGTTTAAGAGGTACCATTGTGTTTAGTTCTCTTAGTAATTTTCAAACCCTTAAAACTTGTGTTCTGACTACAGTAGCTGGGTACACTTTCTACTATCCTGAGATGAGTTCTCAGGAATTGGAAGAGCTTTTATCTCTAATTTTGTAATATTTTTTGTTGTTTTGTTTTTCTCTTTATTTTTTATCCTAATATTAGTATACTTTGTCTGATTAAGATTACTAAAATCCTTCATTTCCTACAAAGGAATTTTGGATCTTTAAATAAGTGGGGTTTTTATTTTTAATGTTGGACTTTTCTGAGATTTTTACTTTTATCACACATACCTCTTAAATGCAGACTTTCAATGCATGTTTATCGAATGGATATTGTTTTCCCTTGTGCTTTCTTTGATCCAGTTATATTTTGTCTTTGTGGATGTACACATATGGTTTCAAATGAAAGGTTAGAATTCAATATGTTTTCTCTTTTATTTCAAGAAAACTAAGAATACATTTTAGTGCCATGTTGTAGCTATCAATTTATCGCAAGTGTTTAGAAACATTTACTCCTTCTGTTTGCGATAAATGTATTCCATTTTAACCCCTCAATTTACTTTTTCTCACAATGTGTTTTAATGTGTGAATTACTCAAAGTCTCCTTAGAAATGGATAATTTGTAAACAACATACAGCCACACATATACCCACACACAGACAAGAAGTCACTCAGGCTAGAAGATATTAGAAACATTCATTGAAGTTAATGTATATTTACCTTTAATTAGAAAAAGCAGAAGTTGTATCCCTTTCATACATAAAACTGCAGCATTTGCTGAAGATTATATTTGATATGTATTCCTAAATACATAGAAGATATGACCAAGTTAATCATTGGATAATATGGAAATTAATTTTAGTGTACTAATAGGGATAGTGACATGGAAATCAAATCAAATAAAAAATAAGACAAATACAGATAAATTTATAAGAGAAAAGGGATAACAAGAAGCTTTAAACTATACAAATTTTTACAAGAAAAAAATAATAACTTTTAAAGCTACAATTTTTTCACTGCAATTTGTAATTTTTTTTTTAAATCTCTGTGAGGGATAGTACCAATGTAGATACATGATGAATCTGAAAATGCTTGTTTAAAGCAAAAGATTGGACAGAAACATTTTATGGACACAAACATGAAAACCATCAAAGAAAACTCTAGTGGAAAAACACAAGAGATCAGTTTCCCATGGCTCTGTGAGGCCCAAAGGGTTTTTTACATGTTTTATGACCTATAAAAATCAACGATATAATTAATTTTTAAAACGCTAAAAGAGGCCGGGGGCGGTGGCTCACACCTGTGATCCTAGCACTTTAGGAGGCCAAGGAGGATGGATCATGAGGTTAGGTGTTTGAGACCAGCCTGGCCAACATAGTGAAACCTCGTCTCTACTAAAAATACAAAAAAATGAGCAGGGCAAGGTGGTGGGCGCCTGTAATCCAAGCTACTTGGGAGGCTGAGGCAGGAGGATCGCTTGAACCTAGAAGGCGGAGGTTGCCGTGAGCCCAGATTGTGCCACTGCACTCCAGCCCAGAAGACTGTGTGAGACTCTGTCTCAACAACAACAACAACAAAGCTAACAGAAGAAACATTGAATCTTGTAATATCCACCCTGATATGACCTACTTAGATCAATATGTCAGTGGGCATTATCAAGTAAACCAAAAGCCTCCATGAATTCAGTTTTCAGGTGCATCTGTTGGAATATGTGTGCACACGTGTCAGTGAGGAAGTAGAGGGGGAGAAGGAAGCCATAATTAATGTTATTTGAAACAAAGATGAACATAATATGGTTATTCAGGGACACAGATACCTAGTTGCTCTCCTCTTTATTAATTGCCTGCCAAGCAGTAAGAGTTTAATACTCTCCATGGGCCTACAAGTGACTGACTTTTTGTATTTCCTCTATTGCTTCATTTTGTCTTCTGAGAGAATAATGCATTGATGAGTACTGTTTTTAGTCCCCAGGAGAGTCACATGATAAAAATCCTGTGCTCACTTCATGGATCAATATGTCAGACACCAGAAATTGATCAACTAATTTACTAATTGTTGTTAGTTTCTCTGAAGCAAAAACATGCCAGCTTTATTCGAATAGTCCTTCAGGAGACATCACTAAATGTGTCAGTCTGCTGTCAATATTAAATTCACTTTAAACGTAGCTTTTCTAATCTTTGAAATATACATGCAGATTAGAAAGGAAGACACCTTAGACCATTCACGGTTGCAAATTGGAATTAAAAGTGGAAATATGTGTAATTATATTATTTGTATGGTACAGCAACAATATGACTTCAGAAGATTAAATCTTGGAATGAAATATGATAAACAGTATTATTTTTGTGAACCACAGAATAACATATGGGATGTAGGCCAATAGCATCACACTAAATCAGCCTTAGAATTTCACAAGCCACTGAATGTCACAGATGAGGACTGTTATTCATTCCAGCTGCTTGACATAATGAAAGACAATAATAAAAGTTCAGAAGTAAAATTAAATGAAGATAGCTAAGCCTTCCTCTACTCTACTGGCTATAGTTATTAGCGGTATGGTGGTTGCAGAAGTAAAAGTTTCATGTTCATTGTAAGGATACGACATGATGACAGCTGGTTAATTCTAACAAGACTTTCACAGGAATCTACTTTGCTAATTTAGATGAGTAAACACAATGCTCATATAATCCTCCTTGCAAAGAGAATCCTAAAAAGAATACATATCAGGTGTCAATTTATTCTAAGTTTAAACCAAGTAAACGAAAGGACTAACAATTGTTTGCTAGCTCCTTAAAACAGGCTATTGTTTTTAATTTTTCTTAAGTTTTTGTACTGCACAACTTTTGATATGCATAATACATAATACTTGTATATAAACTGAAAGTTTTCAGTATGTCAAGGGCACCTGGTAGCTGATGAAATATGGCTAGGTTGTATTAGTACATATGTCTATCAGAAACAAATCATTGTTGTGAGTATTAGCACTGCTTTCTCCACGTGGGGTGAAGGGCACTAAAGCAAGGAAGGGGATTCTAACTTTACATAAAATTTAGTTTCTATACTTTGAATGCTTGCTAATAGTAAAACATAGTAACAATGTAGAAATTTACAGAGTGAAAAAATGAAACTTCATTTTCCTGTCTTCTCACATGTATATAAAACCAAGCTTTACTTCTCTCCTTAAGGAACCTATATACACATAGAAAAACATACTATATAATTACATATATACACAAACACATATACAAATGTATGTCTTTGGTTTTGTACATAGTTGGTTTTCCCACATAAATTGAAAGCCATTTTATTACTGAATTAATAGACACAAACATAATTCTGTATGGATATAAATGATGTATTATATATATGTTTTTGACTTGTTATTTCTATTCAATAATATAAGCACACAAAGATTTATAGTATTTCTGAAATTTCTAAATAGCATTTTTATGGTGGAAATAAGATCATTTATTTGACTATTTACTAAATAACCTTCTTTTTAAAATTTTTCACTTTCATAAGCAAGGCTGAAAAAATAAACATTTAAATAAATATAGGTATAGATAGAATAAAGATACATACAGATAGATATAGACATATAATGAACGTATACATAAGTGGATATACACAAGTCACACAGACACACATCCCTGATCAAAATGCATATTCCTCCACTGGTTTGAAATTCTGTCTTAATAACCAAGAAAACTCCCAGTGATATCTAAGCCTTTTCCTCCCCTCATTTTCTCTTCTAGTCCATTTTTTTCTATGCATATAGACACACTATAGTTTGATAACATGTCTTAATATAAAAATGAGAAATACCCTTATTGTTATTCCTTTTTTTTTCAAAATTGTAGTGTTATTCTTGCATTTTTAGTTCTCAAGATTAACTCTGAAGTTTTGCTTAGGGTTGCATTTTTAGGTTACTTAAAAGAATTAACCCTTTATCATAATAGTGTTTCTTGTTGAGGTATCTTATGTCCTTCAATATTTTAAATAGTTTAAATACTTGCATATGCCTTTTCAAATTTATGTTATGTATTTATAGATTTTGTAAGTTTATGGAAAAATTATTTTTCCTATTATAATTTTTTATTTTGAGTTTTGGTAGTGAAGAAGGTGACGTTTTATTTTTATCAAACTTTAACCAATTCTCCAAGTTTCTTGTTTGCATAATAATATTTTCCTATTAATACAACCATGTGATTTGCATAAAGAAAATTTTACTTTCTTTTCTAAATTTATACTTCTTGCGTGTGTATGTGTGTCTTATTTCACTAGTTATGGTCTTCGGTACAAAGCCAATTAGTAATGGTGGTGCTTGCCGTGCTCTTCAAGTTAATGAAAACAGTTTTAGTGTTTGACAATTAAGTATAATGCTCTTGTTTTATAAGATATTCCTTAGCAAAATAGAGACTTTTTTTACTGTAGTTTACTAAGAAGTTTTTTTTAAGGTTTTGAATACATTCTTTGTACCTATTGAGAAAGGTACACAGATCATTGATTATGTTTAGTAAATTGTTAATGTAGTGAGTCATATTTCACTATTGGATGCCATTGCGTTTGTGAATTATATCACTGTTGGTAAATGATAATTGTTCTTTTATTATACTATTCCTTTTGAATTCCAATGTTAATATTGGATGTTTTAATTTATGTTCCTAAAGTTTCTCAGTCTATTATTTCTCTGTCTTATCTTGGTCGTATAGGATTGTAAAAGTTTCAGCCTACATAATGATGTAAATAACAGAAAAAATTTCTGTTTCTTAAGAATTAGTTTTTCTTATACAGATAGTTACATGATTAAAGGATTTGCATAGGAATAAGTTATCTTTCCAATTTTTAGAATGGCGTTAATCTAGTACAGCTTTCCAAGTGTCCTTGTGTTAACACTTTGGATTTTTCTGTATTATTATTCGATTCATCTGGATATTCGTATTAAATATTAAGCAGCTACCAAGCTGTAGACAAGGTTTGAACCCAAGGACCTGACATCAGAGATTGTAGCATAAAGTACAATCGTTCTCAAGTGTTAATTAAAATAAGTAAAAATGTAAGTGTCAGATAATACACTGATGACATGTTTCATTATTATTAAATGTATCACATTTTGGGTCAGAATGTGTTTATTATATGTTTTCTGTCATTAGGGCTTTCACTACTCAATTACATTTTGATTTTTGTATTAATTAATTTATGTATTTCAGGATTTGGGGAGAAGTTAAAGAGCATATATCTAGATTTCAAATAAAATAATATTTACAATCAGAAAGTTTGTTTCTCTTAATAGACACATTCACATTTAATGTGCTATTTTGTATGTTTAGTCATATATTGCCATCTGTTTTATATTTTTCATTTGATCAGGCTGCATTTTTATTTGTTTCTCCCCCTCCCTTTCATTATTTGACTTTTTCCATTTTTTGTTTGTTTCTCTAGGGATAGATCTTACACATTCTAACTCCTTTATTCTGGAGAGTACCAAAAAGAGGATATTTCAATAAATATTGAAAATTAAATTATTATAATTAGCTTCTATTTCTATTATATAAGATAATATGAGATATTCCATAATATGAGATATTAGGTATTAGATATTCTTTTCCTTGTCCTCATTGCTGACCTTGTGAGCTTTTGCAGGTATAAATATATAAACCACAAATTCATCAGTTATTTTAACCCAGCTAAAAGTTTTTAACGGTTAGTTATATTCTTTATCTTTTGCATTCATGGGTCTATGCCTTATTTTGCTGGAACATTCATTCAAGTAAATTCTGTTACTAAAGGTTCATCTTAAGAAATATCTCTGTCATTAAATTTTCAGAAAATTTTTCCTATTTTCTATTTTCCATTCTTATAAAAATAAGTCTATAACACATTTACTTTCATATATATCCTATTTTTATTTAGTTGTCTCTTTTACTTAGAAAGACATCCTTAGCCTCAATTTTTGAAAATCTTAACAAGTGTATTTGAATGTGGGTCTGTTTCATTAATTTAGCATTGCATTGTTCAGACTTTTCACTGTGGATACTGCATTTTCAGCCCGGGAAAGTGTTTCTTGTTTTGTTCCTGAGATGCTTTAATATCTCTTCTTCTTGGTCTCAATTGTCTGTCCATTAAAAATGTCCATAATAAATATGCTGTGCCTTTTGAAGCTATTATCTTCTTTTTCAAAACTGTCTTTTAATTACTCATATTATCTATTGAGTTTTTTCTTTTTTCTTAAAATATCAGTATCCATGCTTTTAATTTTCAAGAATTCTGCTTCATTTTGGAAAATTTTTAATTCTACCTTATTTTTATTTTAGAAAAATGGCATTGTTTTGCACAGAATGCAATTGAAATAAAATAAAATCCGTGATCATGCCTAAAGGGACAAATCTTAAATGAATAGGTTATGTTTTCACTTGGAAGGGGAAATAATCCGAGAGCATAAAGAAAGATCTAGAATTCTGTCACTAAAGATTTTGCTTGAAAGTTGCCATTTAGTGATCATTTTTTAAAATTTAAATTACAAGTTTGAAATTCAAAGTAAAAATGTCACCAGTAATTCAAATTTAGAAAGGTCTCCCTCTAGTTGTTGATATAGCTTGTTATAGACTCTTTATCAAGAGAAGACAACTTGAGATACATATTTCTTTAGAAGTATTCCTTAAAGAAGTTCATTGGAAGGCATAAAAGTAAAAATTAAAATCTCTTAACCTTACCCTTATAAAATTATTACCAAGCTATTCTCAGTAGCCAATCCCCTACTTTTATTTTTCCAAATGTCAATAAATTAACCTGAAAGAAGTAGATTACATAAGTTAATATTTTATACATGGCTATTTTTGGTCTTGTTAATCAAGGAGAATCTATATCAAAGGTTGTAAATTTGTTGCCCAAGATCCACAAAGAGCACAGAGCACATATGGGTGTTTTGACATGATGGTGCTAATTTTTTATATTAATTTGGCTTCCAACTTTTAAAAAGTGAGGACAACTTTATCTTTAAAAACCTCGACTTGGTGCTTCTCAAGATTTTTGAAGATTCAGAAATATCTAGCCCTAATTTCTAATTTATGCTTATCTTGTGGATCTGAGTAGCAGCTCACCTAGGTAATATCCTATTTTCCAGGGTCCCCAGCACATTCTTTTTAAAATAAAATCTGCCTTTCATCTGACATATACATTATTCATTTGGATCCAGAAATTATTTGAGCAATTCCCAAACCACAATGATAATCATTTAAGCTTATCTTAAAAACAACTCAGTTTAAATCACATGCACTTAAAAGATGAACTTCAAAGCATCCTGAAAAGCTTGGACAATTTAGAAATAATCGAATTTTATATTGTGTTTCTGTTGAGCAATGCAAAATCAAACAAAAAAAAATAAGCAACTGGGGATATCAAAGCTCCTGGTCTAATATTTACTAACATATAATAGGCATTCATCACATTGTCAAATTTTCTAGTGAAAATTCAGCACTAACTTAGTCTGCAGATAGTAATATCCTTATTAAAGTACTTAAAACTTGCTATAAACCCTTAACAAACATCTGGCTTTTAAAGAAATTTTTTTCCAATTTTATTTCCTTTTAAAATATAGACTTGATATTTTAGAGCAGTTTTAGGTTCACAGCTAAATTGAGCAAAGAGTACAGAGCATTTCCACATACCACACACAAACTCACATGCGCGCACACACACACACACACACAGGCACAAACACACACAGCCTTCTCTAATGTAACATCCCCCACAAGGATGGTACATTTGTTACAGTTGATGAACCTACATTGACAAAACATAATCATCCGAAGTTTACATTACTGCTCACTCTTGGTGTTGTACATTGTTTGTATTCTTTGTATTTCAATAAGTGTATAATGACATGTATCATGATACTGTTAAAGTATACAGAATAGTTTCATGTCCTAAAAATTATCTGTACTCTGCCTCTTCATCCCTTCCTTCCTCTAACTCCTGGCAACCACTGATCTTTTTACTGTCTCCATCATTTTGCCTTTTCTAGAATGCCATATAGTTGGAATCATTCAGTTTGTAGCATTTTAATATTCTATGTCTTTTCATGCCTTGATAGCTCATTTATTTTTAGCACTAAATAATATTCATAGTTTGGATACAGATGCATGACAGTTTATTTATCCGTTTACCTACTGAAGGACATCTTGGTTGCTTCCAAATCTGGCAAGTATGAATAAAGCTGCTATAAATGTGTGTGTAGGGCTTTGTGTGGGCCTAAGTTTTGAACTCATTTGGGTAAATATCCAAGTCCCCAGTCACTGGATTGTGTGGCTCGAGTATTTTTAGTTTTGTAGGATACTCCTACTGTCTTCCAAAGTGCCTGTGCCATTTTTTGCATTCCCACCACTAATGAATGAGCGCTCTTGTTGCTACACATCCTCTCCAGCATTTAGTGTTGTCTGTGTTCTGGATTTTCACCATTCTAATAGATGTGTCATAGTATTTCATTGTTATTTCAATTTGCAATTCCCTAATGAAATATGGTGGGTACATCTCTACATATGTTCATTTACTATCTTTTTATCTTTGATAAAGTATCTATTCAGGTAAAGTTGGACTGTTTTCTTAGCGTTGAGTTTTAAGAATTCTTTGTCTATTTCAGATAACAGACTTTATCAATTGTGTCTTTTGCAAATATTTTCTCCCTGTTTATGGATTATCCACTTATCCTCTTGACAGTGTCTTTCACAGAGCAGAAGTGCATAATTTTAATGAAGTCTGATTTATCAATTATTTCTTTCATAGATTGCATCTTTGATATCACATGTCCCATAAATGCCTGCCAAACCCAGAGTATGTCTCAGCTATTCACAGCAAATATGACCTTTTATTACTTTTAAATTATAGCTCTTTTTATTCATCTCTGGCCATG
>NW_012099210.1:6862879-6865530 GCF_000951045.1 Mandrillus leucophaeus
TCACTCTTGGTGTTGTACATTGTTTGTATTCTTTGTATTTCAATAAGTGTATAATGACATGTATCATGATACTGTTAAAGTATACAGAATAGTTTCATGTCCTAAAAATTATCTGTACTCTGCCTCTTCATCCCTTCCTTCCTCTAACTCCTGGCAACCACTGATCTTTTTACTGTCTCCATCATTTTGCCTTTTCTAGAATGCCATATAGTTGGAATCATTCAGTTTGTAGCATTTTAATATTCTATGTCTTTTCATGCCTTGATAGCTCATTTATTTTTAGCACTAAATAATATTCATAGTTTGGATACAGATGCATGACAGTTTATTTATCCGTTTACCTACTGAAGGACATCTTGGTTGCTTCCAAATCTGGCAAGTATGAATAAAGCTGCTATAAATGTGTGTGTAGGGCTTTGTGTGGGCCTAAGTTTTGAACTCATTTGGGTAAATATCCAAGTCCCCAGTCACTGGATTGTGTGGCTCGAGTATTTTTAGTTTTGTAGGATACTCCTACTGTCTTCCAAAGTGCCTGTGCCATTTTTTGCATTCCCACCACTAATGAATGAGCGCTCTTGTTGCTACACATCCTCTCCAGCATTTAGTGTTGTCTGTGTTCTGGATTTTCACCATTCTAATAGATGTGTCATAGTATTTCATTGTTATTTCAATTTGCAATTCCCTAATGAAATATGGTGGGTACATCTCTACATATGTTCATTTACTATCTTTTTATCTTTGATAAAGTATCTATTCAGGTAAAGTTGGACTGTTTTCTTAGCATTGAGTTTTAAGAATTCTTTGTCTATTTCAGATAACAGACTTTATCAATTGTGTCTTTTGCAAATATTTTCTCCCTGTTTATGGATTATCCACTTATCCTCTTGACAGTGTCTTTCACAGAGCAGAAGTGCATAATTTTAATGAAGTCTGATTTATCAATTATTTCTTTCATAGATTGCATCTTTGATATCACATGTCCCATAAATGCCTGCCAAACCCAGAGTATGTCTCAGCTATTCACAGCAAATATGACCTTTTATTACTTTTAAATTATAGCTCTTTTTATTCATCTCTGGCCATGGAGGGGTAAGAAATAATAGTCATGGAAGGTGAGAAAGGAGCTGACAGATCAAGGACAAAAGAAATCTATTGTACTCTCCCTTCCAGCTTCCCCTACCCTTGTTTCTTTGTTTCTATTTCAAGTTTGTGCTTTAAGCAAATCTGAAGAAGGGGATATTAACTTCAAATAAAACAATATTTTGACTATTTTGTGGAACATAAGTTTAATTATGGAATGAGAGTGTCCTTGCTTCTTTAAAATTCTGAAGGGGATTTTTCATTTTTTTTTTTTTTAACCTGGGAATGACCAAAAAAGGCACAGGCCTGCCTCATATTTTACCCAAAAGTCAGGATAGATTGGATTGATATGAACAGAGAATAACGTTGTTTTCTGTTCACCTTATGAATCTCGCATTTTTATAACTTCGTTTATACTAAGTATGTGCTAGGGTAGTGTTGTTTATTTTGATCTCAGAAACACTCAGCCATGGAGTCATTTTAATCTTTGTGAGACAAACTGAAGATTGGGAATTTAATCACCAAAGTTTTATAGTTAGGTAATAGCAAAGGCATACTCCAAGAGTGCCCTTCTGAGCCATGTAGTATGATGGCTCACTAGCTGTGATTTCCTCTTTGAGCATTACAGGAAGCGAAGATAGATGTTTGCAACGGTCTCGTTTAATGTAAGCCTATTCATATTTAAGATTCTTAATAAAATAAATACTATTGTTCTCAACTGCATAATCTTTGCTTTTAGCCTTGCATTTATAGGAAGGTGGCAGTTTCTTGAAATCTAGATGCTGCATATTTTTTAAAACAACTAAAATATAGAAATAAATAATAAATTTAAAAATATATTTTGTTTTTTAAACATCGTTATTTGGTTTGAGATATTATACTTGTATCTTGCCCATTTTAAAATTAGATAATTTTGCTTTTTTGAATTTTGCTAATTTTTTATTTTTAGAAATCTCTTTTTCTTTTGCTTCTTAATGTATATGTATATTTCATGAAGCCTTTTTTTGTTTGTTTGTTTGGTGGGGTAGGGGGACGGAGCCTGGCACTGTCGCCCAGGCTGGAGTGCAGTGGTGCGCTCTCGGCTCACTGCAAGCTCCGCCTCCTGGGTTCACGCCATTCTCCTACCTCAGCCTCCCGAGTAGCTGGGATTACAGTCGCCCACCACCTCGCCAGGCTAATTTTTTTTTTTTGTATTTTTAGTACAGATGGGGTTTCACCGTGTTAGCCAGGATGGTCTCGATCTCCTGAGCTCGTGATCCACCTGTCTTGGCCTCCCAAAGAGCTAGGATTCCAGGCATGAGCCACCGTGCCTGGTCAGATCTTTCTTTATTTTGTAACTTGTCATGAATTACATCTAACTGAAGATTATGTACACGTAACATGAATAGGATTCCCATGTGATATTTAGCCTGTTAAATCTCATATACTTTGTAGTCAGAGTGGCTTTTGCTTATTTATTTATTTTTAGAGACAGGGTATCCCTACGTTACCCAGGCTGGTATTGAACTCCTGGCCTCAGCAATCCTCCTGTCTCAGCCTCCCAAATAGCTGGGATTACAGGTGTGAGCCAC
>NW_012099210.1:6866420-6923548 GCF_000951045.1 Mandrillus leucophaeus
TACATGAAAAATTATAAGAATATATACTTAACTTTTATTGGTCAATACTAAAAAAAGAAATTAAAGGAAAAAAACTGTTGCTCTTTTACATGAGAAATTTAAGTGTAACGGCCATGCTAAAGTTGTAGGGCTAAAAATGAATAAATAAAAGTCATGACTTTGGCTCAGCTGTCAGTAACTGGGCAACAAGGAAACAGATTTAGCCAACAGGAAAACTGGAAATCCTTTTTACATCACAGTAAACATTTGGGAAAGCAGAAGCTTATGGTAATTTGGCAGGCTTACAAAGTCCCTACTGAGTGTGTAGCTCTAGGAGAAGTGGTTGGAAAGGAGTCAGTATGTCAGAGTCTGTTGGCTTCTCCTTGCTGCTTTTAACTAGGTGTTTCAGAAAGCAGTATGATGCGGTATAAGCTAGCTGATCTGCAACAAACTGAGGATGAACGATAGAGAATCCAGGGCTTCAACTCTTTTAAAGGCTGGAAAACCAATTGTTCCTATGGGCCCAAACAGCAGAAAATGAGACCCAAAAGACTAAACAGCAGAAAATGAGACTGAAAAGACTTTAAACAACAAAGGCTCCTAAGAGACAGTCAAATGACACCTGAAAGGGGGCTTTGAGCAGCAAAAGCCCATGAAGGCTGTCAAACAAAGGCCCTCAGCTTTGTGTACTAAAGGGTGGAAAAGAATGTTTCCTGAGCTACAAATTCCTCCTGCTCATATTTACATATATGAAATAAATAACGTTATAAAATATATCTTCAATATATATTTTAGTAAAATAGTTAAAATGTGGAGTTACCATTATCCCTCTTTTAATAACCATTTTCTAATAGATATATTTGAACGGAAAACTTTGAAAGCTTTCTCCAATTTGGTATTTTGTATATAAAGACAATAATGTTTTATTTAAAAATACATATATTTCTTTGACTAGGATAGTAAGACCAGACAGTTGGTTGGTATGTATCCTTTCCAAAAGAGCATGAGTTAATTTTTATTTAATATAAGGCAAATATGTTTTAATCCTTTCTTTGTTGTTTCTTAAACAACATTGAATAAAAAGGAACAAAAGCAAGCCCATTTTCTGGAACCTTAACGTGTGGCCAGAGCAGAATCGCTCTCGGCTCACTGCAAGCTCCGCCTCCTGGGTTCACGCCATTCTCCTACCTCAGCCTCCCGAGTAGCTGGGATTACAGTCGCCCACCACCTCGCCAGGCTAATTTTTTTTTTTTGTATTTTTAGTACAGATGGGGTTTCACCGTGTTAGCCAGGATGGTCTCGATCTCCTGAGCTCGTGATCCACCTGTCTTGGCCTCCCAAAGAGCTAGGATTCCAGGCATGAGCCACCGTGCCTGGTCAGATCTTTCTTTATTTTGTAACTTGTCATGAATTACATCTAACTGAAGATTATGTACACGTAACATGAATAGGATTCCCATGTGATATTTAGCCTGTTAAATCTCATATACTTTGTAGTCAGAGTGGCTTTTGCTTATTTATTTATTTTTAGAGACAGGGTATCCCTACGTTACCCAGGCTGGTATTGAACTCCTGGCCTCAGCAATCCTCCTGTCTCAGCCTCCCAAATAGCTGGGATTACAGGTGTGAGCCACGACACCTGGCCAGAATGTCTTTAATGGTATAATTTTTTACCAAGAAAACCTCTTCCGCTTCTTTAAATCTTTT
This sequence comes from Mandrillus leucophaeus, assembly GCF_000951045.1. Classification (NCBI taxonomy): domain Eukaryota; kingdom Metazoa; phylum Chordata; class Mammalia; order Primates; family Cercopithecidae; genus Mandrillus; species Mandrillus leucophaeus. Next base: position 6,868,107 of record NW_012099210.1, read on the forward strand.
TTCTTATTTTATTATATTTATGGTTATTTAAGTAAAATAAAGATTTTATTCAAAAAATTAGTGGCAGAAGATGAAATTCAGATCCTCTTGGAGTGTCCACATTTGCCCTTGTTCATATAAAGTATACTTGACTTTTATGAAATACTTTCTTGAGAACAGAGATTTGGAAATGGGTACATAGGTGAAAGGCAATGCTCTGGGTTCTGAAAGGGAAAGTGCTTCCTAGGGACCATCAGACGCCAGAAACAGGAAGCGAGCCTTTAGGAAAATTATCTTTAAACCAAAATACTGCTGAGAAGGTTTGACCTTTTTGTGGGTAACATTAAGTATATTTCAGTCATGCTCTCTTTTTATTTTTACTCCTTTTTAAGGTTTATTTCTCTTGTTTTCTTTCTTAGCATCAGTTCTGCTTCTGGCCTATGAATGGACATGTTGTTAATATCAAATAGCCCCCACATTCACTGAATCCCAGTAACTCATCATTAAATAGTTTACTAAAACTTTCTTACAATTTTAATTCAATTTCTTTTTATGCAAAAAGCACTTGAATTTTATTTTGAAACACTTCTGAAGTCACACTACATAGTAATCATCTTGGTTTCTCAATTATAAAATTGCTTTTATTTACAAACATAAGTTACTCAGTAATTATAAGTGGCTGAATTTAATAACAGAAGATAAAAAAAATCATCTTTGTGAGATATTTTGTTCTGTCAACTAATTTTGGCATTTACTTTTAAAGACCTGATATGCTTCTATATGAGATAAGTTTTACAAAATCATTTCATTGATTTCACTTGATTTTCTCTTAAAATGTCATATAAATTTTCTTGCTAATGTACCATGAATGCATCTTGTCTCTCAAGTGAGTAAATCTGAAAAGTCACAAACTTATTTTGCATAAATGCATATGTGTAGTTTTACTTCGTTAAACATAAGAGATAAAAAAGAGTTTTTGTACAATTAAACATTTTTAAGAACAAACGTCAAAAAGCTCTGTAATCACCACTGTCTAAAAATAGAATGACTTGTCCTTACACATCTTGCATATTTATAAACTACAACAGGTAGAATATTTAATGTTATGACTTGAGAGATTAAAAAAATCTGAAAAGGTACTGCATATCATACTTCAGACAAGTACATGAAAAATTATAAGAATATATACTTAACTTTTATTGGTCAATACTAAAAAAAGAAATTAAAGGAAAAAAACTGTTGCTCTTTTACATGAGAAATTTAAGTGTAACGGCCATGCTAAAGTTGTAGGGCTAAAAATGAATAAATAAAAGTCATGACTTTGGCTCAGCTGTCAGTAACTGGGCAACAAGGAAACAGATTTAGCCAACAGGAAAACTGGAAATCCTTTTTACATCACAGTAAACATTTGGGAAAGCAGAAGCTTATGGTAATTTGGCAGGCTTACAAAGTCCCTACTGAGTGTGTAGCTCTAGGAGAAGTGGTTGGAAAGGAGTCAGTATGTCAGAGTCTGTTGGCTTCTCCTTGCTGCTTTTAACTAGGTGTTTCAGAAAGCAGTATGATGCGGTATAAGCTAGCTGATCTGCAACAAACTGAGGATGAACGATAGAGAATCCAGGGCTTCAACTCTTTTAAAGGCTGGAAAACCAATTGTTCCTATGGGCCCAAACAGCAGAAAATGAGACCCAAAAGACTAAACAGCAGAAAATGAGACTGAAAAGACTTTAAACAACAAAGGCTCCTAAGAGACAGTCAAATGACACCTGAAAGGGGGCTTTGAGCAGCAAAAGCCCATGAAGGCTGTCAAACAAAGGCAAAGGGTGGAAAAGAATGTTTCCTGAGCTACAAATTCCTCCTGCTCATATTTACATATATGAAATAAATAACGTTATAAAATATATCTTCAATATATATTTTAGTAAAATAGTTAAAATGTGGAGTTACCATTATCCCTCTTTTAATAACCATTTTCTAATAGATATATTTGAACGGAAAACTTTGAAAGCTTTCTCCAATTTGGTATTTTGTATATAAAGACAATAATGTTTTATTTAAAAATACATATATTTCTTTGACTAGGATAGTAAGACCAGACAGTTGGTTGGTATGTATCCTTTCCAAAAGAGCATGAGTTAATTTTTATTTAATATAAGGCAAATATGTTTTAATCCTTTCTTTGTTGTTTCTTAAACAACATTGAATAAAAAGGAACAAAAGCAAGCCCATTTTCTGGAACCTTAACGTGTGGCCAGAGCAGAATTCACACCTCCTTAATTTCATTATAAGTTTCTGGTCAATAGTTTCTCATATATCTTCTGCATAGAAGAAGGCTATTCCTAAAAACTGCAGCACCTTGAGCCTGGAACAAATTTCAAGCTAGGCTTGGGAATTGAACAAAATAGCCCCTTAAATTCCATAAATGTCTCTGGATCCCATTTTGTGTATTCTGCATATTTTTTGTTGTGCTTTAAAATATTTAATTTATTTCAGATTATGTACTAAAGTAACGATAACAATCAAAGATAAACAAACAATAATAAATAACAATCAAAGAAAACAATGTTCCTGCCATTCTACCAATCTATTCAATTTCTTACTGTTCAATATTTCTATGAGCTGTGCTAGTTTTTACAAGAAATATATCAAAAACTTCATTTCTATATATTTAGGTTTAAATGAATAAAACCAGGAGTATCAAGTTAAGAAACTTAATTTCAAAATCAAAATTAAATCCATCTTCTTATTTTTAGACTTCTGCTTAAGTGACTCAGATGGTGTTATAAAAGATTAGGGAATTAATTGTCCTCTTAGTAAAAATAATTAATATCGGGACAAGCCACCATGAAAGTTCCTAAGCACTTTTAGACACAAAGTAGCCAACTGTCTTGCACAGTTTAGATAACCTTTGTTGAAACTGGGAGGTTTGATCAGATGATAACTAGTTACAAATCACTGAATGTTTACTATTTACATGCAGATAATACCTTTGATGTGATATAAAAATTGAGAGTAAAAGCTTTGACTCTAGTGTTCAGTTGGTATTTATATCCTGCCCATATCTCTAATCTTCTAAATGTAAAATTCTAGTTATGAAAGTGGCAAAACTTTTATAAATACAAGACTGAATGTTTAAAAATGGCCACCACATACTAGAATAATAACAATTAGCAGTTGTCACATTCGAAGTGTTAGAGAAATATTAAGAAGTTAGTGTATCCCTTTGGTGTACTTTGATGAAACTCGTATCAAATACTATCAATAGGACTTTTCACTCCTTCAAACTACAAAGAAAATTTGGCGCCAGACAATTTTCACAGCTCTAATTACAGCATTGCTTTTGCAACTCTATAATTAAGAGTGAGCTACAATTTTCCTGCCTACTCTCAGCTGTAATAAATAAATAAATAAATAACTTTATTACTTTAGAAAAATAAAACTTGCTCAGAATTTAACATGGTGTTTATTTTGTTAGGTCTTCAGCATAATGGCCCCCAAAGTTGTGTTGAAATAAAATTTAATTCATGCCAATAGTTCTAATTTTTGGTAGATGTCAGTCTTTAAAAATGTATATCTATTTCAAATGCCAGCTTCTAGTAATGCCTGTGTTTTTTTCTCTGTTCCTATATAATCATTTTCAGTAGTGTATCTGCATGAATCAATGTGCCTACAAATAAGCTACTTGATTTCCTGCTTTCTTTCTCTTTCAAAGGTGCTTGAATGTTTCTTTTATTTACCACTTATAAATTTATATTTCAAAAGAGTAATTATTTTAAGGTCATATGGTGCTTCAAACATTTCTTCAATTAATATCTTGATTCATTTTGCAATTAGCTCCTCGAATTATGGCTCTGTGTTTAAACAATTAATTCAGTCTATGATGCACTCTTCCCCACATATATTGCATGATTTTTAAAAATTTTGATGTAACTTCCAAACAAACAACACTCCTTTGGCAAGGCAGTTTGGATTACTTAACCATACAGTGACTATCCTAACCACACAGTTTGCATTCTTCAGTACAGCTTATACATAGCTCATGGTCTAGAGGGACACTCATAGAAGAATTCAGAGGGGAAAAACTGCCTCAGTTGCAGTTCTTGAAAGGGAGAGTTTAGTGTCACTTTTTGCAGGGATGGAATCTTGGAGAACTTTGCAGGCAGTTGTTTACATATACCAGTATGAGCCCATATGGATCATATGCATGCACAAACAGATAATCTGCTTTTGAGTTTCCATCAACTGAAACTCCAGAGTCAAACCTTTCTCTTACTTTAATCAGAAAAGGCTATCACCAAGTCCTCCTTCTCCTGGGTTTTTCACCATTCTGCCCCATTATGCCATAATTGCATTTCTTTTCCTCCAAATTCTTAACTGGATTCTTCTTCAAGTTTCTCCTCTCTCTCTCTCTCTCTGTGTGTGTGTGTGTGTGTGTGTGTGTCTTATTTTCCTCTTCCCTCTCTTTATAATCTTTCTTCTTTTATAATTTTTATTTTAGGTTCAGGGGTAAGTGTGCAGGTTTGTTATATAGGTAAAGTGCATGTCATGGGGGTTTGGTGTCCAGATTATTTCATCACTCTGGTAATAAGCACAGTACCTGATAGGTACTTTTTCAATGCTTACCCCCTCCTACCCTCTACCCTCCAGCAGGCCCTAGTGTCTGTTGTTAGTTCACTTCAAATAATAACCTCCAGCTCCCTCCATGCTGCTGCAAAGGACATGATCTCATTCATTGTCATGGCTGTGTAGTATTCCATGGTGTATATGTACCACATTTTCTTCATCCAGTCTACTGTTGATGGGCATTTAGGTTGATTCCATGTCTTTGCTATTGTGAGTAGTGCTGTGATGAACATGTATATGCATTGTCTTTATGGTAGAATGATGTATATTCATTGAGGAATATATCCAATAATGGGATTGCTAAGTTGAATGGTAATTCTGTCCTAAGTTATTTGAGAAATTGACACACTCCTTTCCACAATGGCTGAGCTAATTTACATTCCCACCAGCAGTGTATAAACATTCCCTTTTATTCTCAACCTCACTAGCATCTGTTATGTTTTGACTTTTTTTTTTTTTTTTTTTTTTGAGACGGAGTCTCGCTCTATCGCCCAGGCTGGAGTGCAGTGGCCGGATCTCAGCTCACTGCAAGCTCCGCCTCCCGGGTTTACGCCATTCTCCTGCCTCAGCCTCCTGAGTAGTTGAGACTACAGGCGCCCGCCACCTCGCCCGGCTAGTTTTTTGTATTTTTTAGTAGAGACGGGGTTTTGACATTTTAATAGTAGCTATTTTCACTGTTGTGAGATGGTATCTCATTGTGGTTTGATTTGCATTTTTCTAACAATCATTGATATTGAGCATTTTTCCATATGGTTGTTGGTCATGTGTAGATCTTTTGAGAAGTGTCTGTTCATGTTCTTTGCCCTTTTTTAATAGGATTGTTTTGTTTTTGCTTGTTAATTTGTTTAAGTTCTTTATAGATTGTTGACATTAGACTTCTGTTGATGCATAGTTTGAGAATATTTTCTTGCATTCTGTAGGTTGTCTGTTTACTTTGTCGATAGTTTGCTTTGCTGTGCATAAGCTCTTCAGTTTAATAAGATCCCATTTGTCAATTTTTATTTTTGTTGAAATTGTTTTTGAAGTCTTTGTCATGAAATCTTTGTCAGGTCCTATGTCCTATCTCTCTTCTCTCTCTCTCTCTCTCTTTTCTGGACCACTTTTTTGATCTAATAGAGAATCTAACTTTAGAAGAAAACCAAAGTGGAAAAACAAAAAATAAAGTAAGTAAAACTTTCATATTTTGATTTTCTGTAAATCCCTGAAACAGCAACTACCCAACAGTAACAGTGGTAGAGAAGTAGTAGCAATAATATTAGTAGTAAGCCCTTTAGTTGTACCTATCTGTGCCAGGCATTGTTGTAAGTGCTTTGCATATAATAAATCAGTTAATCCTCATGGCAACCCTAACAGGTAGACGTTATCATCATCTCCATTTTATATAGGAGAAAACATTTACAAAGAGATTAACTAACTTATCTGAGGTCAAACATCTGGCACATGCAGAAACAGGAATTTGGTTCTTTGCTCCATATTTATAAAAAAGAAATGGTTAGCCCTAAAGGACCATCTATCCTCAAACTTTCTGTTAAAATTCAATACAGCCAGCATAAGTCTTCCAAGAAGACAATGATCTGCCCCATTGCTAAAGTGGACTTATAGCCATTCTTGATAGCACATAACCTTATAATATACATTGAAATTAGAATTTTGAATACATTATGTTTTCTTCTGTTGACCTTATCGGTGTATTTTATATCTGTAATTTTTTGTTTCATCTCTAGTTAAATTGGAAGCATTTTCATAAGTATGAATTCTAGCAAAAATATTTATGTCAGTTATTGTTGACAAATTTTATACCAAATATAAAAGTTGTACTATGATAGCCAAGATGGTGTCAGGTGACTTGGGAAGCACAAAAGCCCAAAAGACACACGAAATTCACCACTAAACTTTTTAGTAAACAGGTCTTTCCATATGTGAAGAAAGTTTTCGGGCCATCTGAAACAAAACATGGTACCTCTTGATGTCAAAGATTATGACCAGCAGATACCTACCCTAACAAGAATATTTTTGGCTCTTCTGAGTATGCAAATTTGTCGCCATTCCTTCTTGTGGCTCTAATTATTCTGGTTATTGTGATTTATTGTTTATCTCTTGATAGCTAGCTACAAACTGCTATGCCCTTGTCCTTATTTATCTATCACTTGTAAAATTTATTTTGATTGATTTGTGACTTTATTCAGCACTGTAATGAGAATGAAGGCACAGTGGTATGACTGAGTTTGATAACTAAGAACAGAATGGAAGGTAACATTGGCTCCTCCATTCATTGGCTTTGTGTCTTTCTTGCCTCTCCATGTGTCATTTTTTCCTTCTGCTAATGAAGGTGTTTCAGCTAACATCTAAGGATCAAATAGTCTGTGATTGTTTCCCCTACTAGAGAGTTAAAAAGTAAATAAATGTGTGTACTTCTCTGAAAATAGGCTGCTTTCCCCTCAGTGCATTCATTTGTGTTTGCTCTCCTTGTTACAGGAGATGAATGTTATGTAAATAAAGATCTCCATCTTGGCCAAATGATTACATCATTTTTCTCCAAGGGGGAAATATTAGAAAAATTGCTACATAGTCTTACCTCTAGCTAGGCAACCCATTACTGTGAAGAGTTTAGTGTGATAATAAAAGCTTTTCACTACTTCTCTGTACAACACTCTCTTTCCACCATCCAACAAACATTTATTGAGCAACCACTTTCTCCCAGCCCGAAGATTTAACACAAAAGGACACACTCCCTCCCTTTAAGAGTTTATATTACAATAGAAGAAGTAAAACAAAAAAGTACTAAAATTATTTGTTGAATGGTGATAAGCACCATGAAGAATAATAAAACAGAATAAGAGAACTAGGGAACACTAGGAGAATGTGTGTTCAATTTTTAAACAGTAGTGCGGAAAGACATCTCTGATAAAGTGACATTTGACTGGAGTTCTGAAGAAAATGAGGAAGTGACTCAAATGTTTATTTGTAGAAAAAAATCCTCCAGGCAGAGGGAATAAGTGTAAAGACCCTGAGACAGGAGCATTTTTGGTATGTTCCAAGAATGTCAGAATGCCAGTATGGCTGTTGGAGAATATACAAGCAGGAAATGTTAGAAGATAAAATAAGAGTTGTCATGGGAGCAAATTATGGGGTGCTGTGGGCCTCTGGAACACTTAGGCTTTGACTGGGTGAGAGGGTCTGCCAGTGCAGTGTTTTGAGCTTTGGAACTACACAGTATACTGATAACTGAAATCAGCCAATCATACTTAGCATTTCTATACATCTGTATGTAGGCATTCTTTAAACCCATTTTATTCGCGTGTTCATTATGTTTCAAAAGAACCACTCTAGTTGCTGAGTAAAGACTGTAACATCTCCTGTATGTTGAAAAGAAGGTTATTTAAAATGACTTCTGAAGAATACACATAATAAAATGAACAATTCAATGCATACTTCTGCATTTGAACATAGAACACAAAAAAAGTTTACAAAAATAATATTTTGAAATTCTACATGAGTGATTACGTTAATAAATTGTCTACATGAATAAATTATTTTAGAAAAGTTCACAGCCTGCTGTTTTTGAAATTTAATAATGTATTGTCTTTTAATTTTTTTTAGTCATAGTCTTTACTAAGGTATATTAATTATAGGCAAGTTAATAAGATTGTCATTTTTAATAGATGGAGAAAAATGTGGCACAGGCTACGTGACTTAAAACGTACTTATGGTCAGTCGGTTATATATACACCTTAAAATAACTGTAAGCATTATGTATGCATTCCTACACATTTGCATATAGGTAGTACATATTGCTTAGAGAATTTGAAAATGTATATATACACATGGATATATGCACACACACATACATCGCTTGGAAATATTTATACATGCGTATATATGTATCCTAAGATCTCATTTAAAGATTTTTAGAATGTTTTAAAACTTAACTCACAGCTCTGTGAAGTCATTTTTTTCCCTTAAAATACTTCATCTAAAGCTCTAAACACAGTGTGGGCTCACTGAAGGCAAATGATTAGCATCTAATCACATGTTCTGAATATTTGGGGGATGCTTTCACTCCCAACATTGACAAATGGGAAATATCTTATTGAATATTTTACCTACAAACAATTCATATGCCACTCAGAATGTCTTTTACCTAATCTTAGATTTTTTTCCTTCACAATTAATAATAGAATCTAAGTCAAAAGGAGGTTGGAAAATTTTCTACCTGTCAATCATTCTCCAAGTTTTCCACCTCATAGCATAATTATTAAATAAGATTATACACACGAAAGCTCTTTGAAAAGAGCTAGGCAAATGTGAATTATCATTTTCAGAAATTTCTGCTAAATCTTAGCTCTGCTTCCTAACTAGATGCATAACTTTGGAACATTCCTACAGTGACTCCCAGGGTCAGGAGACCTTTTTTCCCTTTAACTCTTGATGTGGCTGGGTCTTTCTTGTACCTCATATCTTATCTTCCTTGTCACCACCTCAGGGAGAGTTTCCATGACTCCCTAAACAAAATAGTTTCCTCATTATTCCCTTTCCAGAGCCCTGTTTCTTTCTTTACAAGACTTAGCATAGTTTGTAATACCTACATCCTAACTGATCCCTTCACCTGGAAGAAGCTTTATCAAAAGTGTCTCTGTAATTTGTTACTTTGTTTGTAGAACTCTAATTTTCATGAGGAAGGAAACCATGCCAATTTTATTCAATAACGTATCCACAATACTAATCACAAGGCCTGGCTCAGAACATTTGCAAAGCGAGGACAATAATAATTCATTAGTTATATCAAAATATTGTATAATGATCAAATGAGATTATTTACATAAAAATGCCTCCCACTCTTATAGAAAAGGCAAATTTAAGGTGCTGTGATTATCTTGAGGAATTAAAGTTTACCAACAACCTTCAATGTGAGGCACAAAGAATACAGAAGTCCTGGACCAGAAAATAAATATGTTTTATCATTCTGGTTTTTGTCTTAAAATCCCTGTGTGGAATGATGGGAGAATACCAAGATCATGTGGACCATACCTTTCTTAAGATTAGAGGTAGGTAGATGAAAGGCAGAGGACACCTACAACCAAAGCTAGACCACCGGCCTCTACTGCTCATTTTGCCTTTGACATTGCATGACTCAGAGTGGAAAAAAAAAAAAAGTGTTCCCCAAAGCACAAATAACAGTTACTGTGAGTATAGTTATTTCATGGAAAAATGAAATGCAACCTGGTACGCTATAACCTCTTCAGTTAAAAAATGACTTAATATGCTTTTTTTAACTTTTATTTTATGTTCACAGGTGCATGTGTGGGTTAGTTTTTAGATAAACTTGGATCATAGGGGTTTGTTGTACAGATTATTTCATCACCTAGATACTATGCCTAGTACCCAACAGTTATTTTTTCTGCCCCTCTCCCTCATCCCACCCTCCTTCACATATGAATATCATATAGATTTTCATTCTTTTCATACCTGATTCATCTTTGGTGGACTACTTCTGATAGCTTTGTATGTTTCATATTTGTACAAAAGCAGCAAAAATTGAAAATTTTCAACATCTGTCTATAATTGCTCAAGACTTTTTGGCTTTATCACTGAGTCTTCATCAAAGAAGTATATATAGTTGTTTTTTCTGTTAATTATCATACGGTTTTACACCAATTTAGGACTACTGTTGCTATCTGCTAGCACCAGAAATGGATTTTGCTCTATTTTATATTCTGTAGCAGAAAGGAGAGAAATACGAGAAATTACACAAAATATTCTGCTTTTTGGAGGCCAGAGAACAATTTATCCGTCAGGACTACAAGATTAATGAAGACTACACCCTTTTAGGTTTACTTCCTGTGTTACAATCACATTTATCATTTGCTATCCCTATCTGAACACACAGGAAGTTGTATTTAAATTTTTATTTCTATTTATATGTTGGCAGATGTAGATATTTTAGTCAAAATCAAATGCATATTCTAAGACAAGGAAGCATAATTAAATACAAGGAACGGAGATAGTACTTATGGTTTGTATGAACAGGCGATGCTTGTTAGAGATGGTGGATGGTGGTATTTAGTCTGGAATGTCAAGACTAGTGTGATCTCAACAACTATATATCAAAATCAGAAATATTTTAGGAACATGAGATAAATATTTGACACTTTGTTTTAAGAAAATACAAGCAGCTCAAATTAATATATGCAGAGGCATAAGAATAAAGAAGGCCATAAAGGTAATTTGAGTTTGAATATGGAAGTTCTTTACTATTATGTGAAAACATAACATTAAAAAAAAAAAGAAACAGTGGATGCTGACCAGGTTTTGAGCAACAGATTCAAATGATTAAGACTTTGGCAAATCAGCCTTGCAGGTATAAATTAAAGTACAAACAAAAATCATAGAATTCAGATTTTTGAACAGTCAAGAGATCAAGCAATAGGACCAGATAAGAATGGCTAAAACAAGAATTGTGGCTGTTTAAACCATCTAAGACAGAAGAACTCCAACAAGATGTTTTATTAGGAATATAAAGCTCAAAAACTATATGAAAATAGATATACAAGTTCATAAATTTGTTGAAATAATGATGTGCACCTAAATGAGGCATTTAAATTTTTCATCAACTGACAAATGATAACAATTTAACAATGACTATAAATTGAGGTAAAGTCAACAGCAATTTAACTTTGCATTCTGAGAACGACAGAATTGAAAATATACAAGAATAGGATATATAAATTAATTGAGATAATATGTTAAAAATGAAAACAGCTCTAGACTACTCAGGAGATATTTTCTTACAAGTCAGCATGCTTCTATGAAATTGGCTTCCCTATTTGCAACATAATAAATATGGGTAGGCTATTTCACACAGCTTCTTCCAGCTTTCTTAAATTCTAAGACTATGACTCAAGAATTGAGAAATTCAAATTAGGTAGTTTCTAAGATTGCTTCCAGCTGTAAAATTACGTTATTCTACACATCTAGATTCTTACATGTTTAATTTTTTTAATTTACAGTTTTCTTAATACAATAATTAGATTTACCAATAATTGGATTAAATTATATTGACTTTTTTGGTGGTGTGTATATATATGTATGTGTGTGTGTTTGTGTGTGTGTGTGTATATATATATATGCAAATGTATTGAGGTAATATTTTTCCTAACATTAAGTTTAATCACTAACCCCCATAACTTTATTGTATTGTAATTGACATGTGTTGAACTACACAGATTTAACTCTCCAGTTTGATATATTTTTTCAAATGCATATGCCTGTGAAATGGTTAGTACACTCCAGATAATGAAACATTCATCACCTTAAAGAGTTTCTTGGGATCCTTTAAAGATGTCCCTTCAGTCACCGTTTACTCTATCCCCAGGCAACCACTAAGCAACATTCTGTCACTATTCATAAATTTTTATTTTCTAGAAATTATGTAAATAAAAAATACAAAATAACAAAATATATACAGCTGACCCTTGGATAATATGAGCTTGAACTTCACAGGTTCACTTGTATGTGGATTTTTTTTAAACAAAATTTACACTGAATATTCCTGTCCAACTCTCCTGCCTCCCCTTCTACCTCCTCTAACTTTTCTGCCTCTGCCACCCAGGACAACAAAAACAACTTCTCCTCTTTCTCTGTCTCCTTGGCCTACCCAATATGAAGACAACGAGGATGAAGACCTTTATGGTGATATATTACATATAACAGGCAAAATATATGTGAATTGGCTGTTTATGTTATTAGTAAGGCTTCCAGTAAACAGTGGACTATTAGTAGTTAAGTTTTGGGGAAATCAAAAATTATACATAGATTTTTTACTGCATATGGGGTTGATGCCCTTAATCCCTGTGTTATTCAAGGGTCATCTCTACTTCTTTTCAGTCAGTCCTCTTCGCTCAGCATAATTATTTTGTGATTCATCCATGTTATAGCATGTGTCAATAGTTCGTTTCTTTTTGTTGCTAAGTAGTATTCCATTGCATGGCTATTCCATGAATATACCACAGTCTGGTATATATTCACCTTCTGATAAACATTTGGTTTGTTTCCATTTTTAGAATATTACAAATAAAGCTTCTAGGAACATTTATGTACAAGAATTTGTATACATATGTAGTTGCAGTGTTTTCAACAAGAAATCTGTCATGTTTGTTCCTCTGCACATAATGTATCTATAACTACTTTCAAGAGTCTCTCTTTATTGCTGGATGTGAGCAATTTTATTTTAATTTACCTTTGTGCAGTTTCCTTCCTATTTCTTTTGCTTGGGGTTCATTGAGATTTTTAGATCTATGGGTTTATAGCTATGATCAAATTTAGATAAATTTTGGTATTGCTTCTTCAAATATTTTGTTTCCTAATCCTCCTTTCTTTCTTATTTGCTTCTGTCCCTTGGAGGACTCCAAGTATACATATGTTTAGGCTGCTCAAAATTGTCCAACAGTTCATTGACACTGTGCTCATTTTTGTTTGTTTATTTTTATTCTCTTTGCTCGTGGTTTCATTTTGGATCATTTGTGTTGCTATGCTTTAAGTTTGACTTTCCTTTTCTTCTGCCATATCAACTCCGTTATCAAGGCAGTTATTTTCCACCCCATATGTTGTTGTTTCATTATTCTAGAAGTTTGAATTGGGATTTTTAAATATATATCCTTCATATCTTTCCTTACATTTTGGAAAAAATGAAATATAGTTATAATATTTTAAAGCCATCGTTTGCTAATTCTAACATTTCTGACAGTTGTGGGTCAGTTTTTCTGTTCATTTTGGTTTGCATTTTCTGGCTTCTTTTCATGTTTAATGATTTTTGGTTGGATGTCAGAAATCGTTAACCTTACCTTGTTATGTTTTGAATATGTTCATATTTTTATATTTCATATTTTTTTCTAGGAAAATGTTGTTTGTTGGAAAGACTTTAAACACTTGGGTTTTTATGGTTTATTAGTTATAAGCAGAGTCATGCCCAGTCTAGAGGAAATTACCAGTATTGAGACAAAATGTTTACAAGTACTCTACGCTATGTACTGTGAATCATGAGATCTTCCAATCTGGCTGGTGGGTACAGGCAATCTTCTAAACCCCATGTGTTGCCCTGTCGTTGTTCCCTCACATCCTTTTGGGAAATCATCCCCCAGGCTTGCATAGTTTCTTCATATGCACTCACTCAATGATTAGCTGAATGCTTGAAGGGACTTTCTATAATTCCCTGAAATTCTTTCTAACCACAGCTCTCTACTCTCCTATATGCTCTTTATGAACTCTTCATCTGCTCGAGTCACAGTTCACTGGGTTTTGCGTGTGCATCCTCTCCCTGTGCCCTACTCTGGTAGCTCAAGAGAATAAGCTATATAACTGGGCTCATCTCATGTGTTTCCCATCACTTAGAAATTATCATTCTTCATTATCTGATGGTCACTTTCTGGAAACCACTGTATTTGTCCATTTTTGTGTCATTTCAGAATAGAAGCAGGTAAGGGGATGGTAAATTATGTCCATGTTTTATCTATGTTGGACAAAAGCTTTATTCAATTTCTTAGCTTAAGGGTCTCTCAATCTCAAGATTTTTAGAAAGTAGGAAGGATATTCTACTTTCTAAAAAAGTCTCAGTTATGCAGTTAAGTATATTGCTATAAATTACCATTCATCTCCAAGTAACAAACTACCTATTAAGGAATATCCATATAAAACCTTTAAACCATACCCACTCTATGTGCTACATCAAGGTATACTTATCATCATAAAAAATCGGCAGTGTCCCCTAGGAAAAGATAACTGGCAACCAAGAGAGATCTTTCCAAGATGGTCTTTAACTTGGTGAACTCAGTAATGCCTAAAGTCAGTCTCTTTAATAACTCAGAAAATGAGTCATGTCAATGTGTCTAAACATAGGGTAATTGGGATTTTTAGTTGATGCAGTATATAGAATCACGGCATATGCAGAAATAAACAAACGAAAGCAAAAAACAAAAGAAATATACATGTGTGTAATATATGTGTGTATATATAGCATATATAACATATTTTATGGTAAATATAAAATACATATTTCACATATATGTACATTTTTTTATATTTCACATATATTTCTGTGTATATATGTGTGTGCATGTATATATGTGTGTATATTTTTCATATATATGTATATGAACTATATATTTCATACACTATGCATATATACACATATACACAGTTATATATTTATATATATACACACACATGAAATATATATATGTATATACATTTCACCTACTATATGTATACCAGGCTCTGTTAGATGTTAGATACATTGATAATGATGTCAAAATACTTATGAACTTACAAGGAGAAATATAATTGTCATGAAGATCAAACAGTCATTTTACTCTAATATGTTTGTCCTCTTTCTGTATGTAAGCAACATGAAAAGTCAGCAGCATGCCTAGTGATGAAGAATGTGTATGTTAAATGTAATAAAACAAGTTCATTGGAAATGCATTTACTATGGCAATGTCCATTTTTAAAAACATATTTCCAAATAGAATCACGCAGAATATAAATTTGAGTCTATAAACATTGACTCAAGTCCTGCCTTGAGTTGTTAAACATTACACTACATCTTAAAACATGATTTAATTTGAAAAAAGACTCTTCTCTATGTTAGATTCTGAGTGACATTTTGTTTTGTAAGATAAAGATCAGTGTGGGCTTTGAAATAATATTGCATTCCAGCTACTAATTAAACTGACTTCCTTAGAGCATTTATAAATGTTTTACAAACCATTCTAAGGAATCCCAAACATTACTGTTTGGTTGAGGCTTTATTTTGCACAGATGATATTAGTGACACAAAGAGAACACTGAATGTGGTTGACAGACATTATTATCACATTTCATTTCAATGGTATAATTTGTAAAGCCCATTCAAGCTTTTCTGTATTTGCTTCTACAGCATTAAGAAACTTCATAGTTTTCTTAAATCAATTGCATACATCTGCATGCCACAGTCTTTTTGTGGATCAGAATGACTTTTTTGTATTTAGAGATAATGTTGCTGGATACTAAAGAGGCTTCAAAGAATGTAATTGTCCAGAAGTTCCCTTTATACCACCCAGAACGCTTCTGCCTTTGTAGTAGCCATGCAACAGTAACTAACTAGCTTGATTTTGCTTGAGGAAATCTGCCTCTATGCCTCTTAGAGAAAATTACTCTTAACCATGTTGTAAAAATAAAAATATAAAAAAAGCTAACTTCCATTCAAATTGCTATCCTATAAAAAGATTATTGTGTACTTTGGAAATAGTTTTATTTGATGAGGGGAAAATGTACAATGTTTGGCAGAAATTAGCTATCAAACATTTCAGATAATTTACGGAGAAGTGAAGTTTTCATAAATAATGAGTTGTCTGTTGATGGTGTTATTGTATGGTCACTATTAGACATGATCTTGTTCCAGGCAAGCCTCAGAGAAAGACTACGAATTGAAGAAGGGAACCTGTATCAAACTACATGTTTTTGAGAAAATTAAATTTCCATACTTACATAAGTAATAATAGCAAGGTAATATATATTAATATTAGCATATTAACATTTGTTCCTTTCAGACAAATTCTTACAAGAACCTTTAATATGAAAGCTCATATAAAATATACTTATTTTCAACTTGATTATATTTCATCTACAACTTATCTTCTTGTACTTTCACTTTAAAAGCTTGAGTTTTATCATTTAGATCATTCAATCTATTTATCTAACATAATATGGCGGAAGTGATAATGTTCTGGGCAAGAGGTAAACAAACTATTCCTTAGAGATTTTATTGTTTTCATCAAACTGACTCAGTATGAATAGAATTTGAAGATGTATCAGTAAGAATACAATGCCTCATTTTTTAAACATTATGCTTCTGCTTCTGCCAGCAACTGGCCACTACATGTATTTGAGACATTTAAGATCATCTAGTTGCAGTGTAAGAGCCACTTTTTCCTTCAAGAGAAATAAAGATTTCCCTTAAACATATTTTTAAAACAACAGATGAGATCAATAACATTGAAGAAATAATACGAGCATAAAGTCTTTCAGCTTTACTTCTCAGGCTAGACTAGAGGAGAATTTAACAAGGTATTGAGACAATAAAAGAGTATAAGGTGAGGAATAATATTAATCTAATGCTTAACTATTAAAAGTCTACATTATAAAGGCACTAGGTATTGGGATGAATAAGGAAGTACTGTTTGGTAAGCATCCGTGATGAAACCTCTCCTAACTTTCCCTAAAAATCCCAGAAGGTAGAAGAAAAGAAAGGATATTCACTGAAATTTAGAACCGATTAACTTAAGGTATTTCTACTAACTGCAAGGAAAGACCCAGTTAAGAAAAACAAATCACTCGATACAGAGATGGAGAGTTATCCTTTTATGCTATGAAGTATAACTCTCACATTATCAGAGCACGATTTCTCAGATTTCTTTCTAAAGTAAACTTGCAAATATGGTTAGAAATGAAAAACAATGATAAAACATTATATTTTAAGAGGAGAAATAAATTATAGCTATGATTTGATCACAAGAATCTGGGTATCAAATCTCAAAGTATATTAACAAACACAGGCAAAAAGACAAACAATACTAAAATTACATCTTACATACCTTCTAAATCATAAGTGAAGATAAATGGCAGGTAGAGTAAGTCATTGATGGTAAAGAAAGAGGGAGAAAGGATATATCAGAAAAAAAGAAATGTTCCAGATATCTATCTTCCCCTCTTTAAATCCATAGGAAATTATACAATAAATATTTTTTATGCAAAGTCATGAGAAATACACAATAATCACCAGCAAACGAAGACAGTGAGGATATTCTAGATGGCATAAAGCAGATGACTGTAGACTGGGAGCAAAAGCTACTTAAAAAAACAGAAGAACATACTACTCCAAATAGAAACCAGAAGGCAGAAAGTATTTAAATACAGAGAAAGACAAAAGAAAGAAAGGAAACACTAACGATAAGAAAACAAAAAAACACATTTATCTCCTAAAAGAACTCTGAAGAGAACCAGGAACAGAAGAAATGAAGGATGAAAAACATGAGACTGGTTAAACTAAAATTAATTAAATGTAGCTCCCTACACTCAGAGCAGCCAACTTGAGAACAGGAACCAAGGCTAAATCACTCGACACTGCTCTCTAAAGTCATAGCTCTGACGGGACACTCTTAGAGTGACCATGGTTGCTAGGGCCTGATAATCAAAGCAGTGTTTGTGATAATTCATTCACTATATGCAACCTCATATCCAGACTCTCTCTCTCATATATCACCTGAAAACTTTAATAAAAAAATGATGTCACACAAAGAGCGTGACTTGTTACTGCTTAAGAAATACGCTCCACCTTTCAAAAAGTAATTTACCTCCTTCTCCACAAGATGTAAAAACAAAAGCGATCTTCTGTATTTTGAGAAAATATTGCCACATCAATAAAAGAGACAAATCAATATCAACAAACTGAAAAACTCCAAAGAAACAGAATTAACTTAAGAAAGCGATGGTGTTAAAATGAGCAAAATGGATATTTCTCTGATGATTCGAGAAAAATAAATCATATTCTGAAATTAAATTCATGCAACAAAATCAAAAAGAGCAAAACAAAACAAATACCTTCAATACATAAAATTTAAATATTTAGTTTTTATAAAAGATGTTAGATCACTACCTCACACCACACACAATTGCCAGGATAATTAACGGAATGCCAATCAAGCTGTTTTAAAAAGTGAACTATACAAGCAATAGAAGACTTCAGATAATGGTGTACTTATTTTTCCTTGCTGTATTTCCAGCGTCTAGAAAAGTGTATGACAGAGTAGGTGCTCAATAAATGTTTGTTAAAGCCTCAATTTCAATTGGCTATACTTCCCAGAATGCCTTTGTCTCACTACAAAAGCAGAAAAGTAAAACCAAGGAAGCTCTGTACTTGGGGATATTCACAGTGATTGGGGACTAACACTGGGCTGAAAACTTGCAAAAGCCATGGAAGTTTACATACTGAAATATAAGACCATGGCATCTTATTCTGTTTCAGGAATGCCAGTAGCTAAACATAAAAACCTATCCTTACCACTACCATGAAGGAGATTGAACTATTAATCTCTACAAAAATTAAATGTACCCAGAGTAAAAATATATTGTCATTTGCATGTCTCACAAAGAAGAAACTGGCTCACCACCTCAAAATCTGGTATGAATCTGGTACTCATCCAGAGCCTCCAATCAAATTTTTTTTAGTGTCTTCTTCAAATAAACAGCCAAGGTTCACTTGACTTTTGGGAAAATAATCCATGTGAGAAATTCCAAAGATTACTAAAAAACAAAATAAAAATAAGCAAAGACAATGTGGGCAGCAAAAACAAATCTTCAAAATCTACAATATATCCATCTCTATCCACAAATTAAAACAAAGGATGCTATTTAAAAAAAAAAAAAAGAACAAAAAGAAATGTAAAATATAGATAGTTTTAAAAATGAAGAATAAAAAAACAACTCTGAGGAAACATTTATAAAAATTTTAAATAGGACAAAGATACAGATGACTGAAGGGAAAGCAGGAGTGAATTAGAGAATCAATCCAGGAAGAACAGTGTCAGAATAGTTCAGGCACTATGAACCAGCCACATTGGCTTGGTTTGAAAACGATATCCTTACCTTAATAGTTAACGTAGCAGTGAGTGTCAGTTATGTTGTTTATAAATTAGGGAATATAACAGGATATTCTTCATATTATTGTAATAAATTGAATGTTAATATTAGTAAAACCCCCAGAACAGAACCTGATATAAATAGTATATCAGTGTTTATTAACAATTTAGTGTCCCTTCCCACTTTTACTGACTTTACTTATCCTTAAACAGCTTATGGCTTGCTTCATTTACTCTTTGTCTGGAAAATTTTTTATTCACATTTTTCATAAGTACCTTTCTTAAACCATTTGTTTCTGATGAATGATGCAAGATCATTCAAATATCACCTCTTCAGAGACTGCCCTATTCATCCTAAAACATATCCCCACGTCCCCTCCAATGCTTTACCTTACTTTTTTATTTATAGCATTTACTTCAACCTGAAATTATAAGTGCATTAATGCCTTTGGTTATTGCTTATACCTACCCCTGAAAGATATTCCATGAGAAAGGAACATTGTTTATTGTTTTTATCCCTATATGCTCAATGCCTGGAAAAATCCCTGCCACATAGTGCATGCTCAGTAAATATCTGTTCATCACAACACAGCATAGTGTTTAAGAACAAAAACTTCAGAATCAACCTGTGTTTCAATTCCACTTCTATTTAGCAACTCTATGGCCTTCAGCAATTTACTTAACCTTATTTTAGCCAAACTGGGACAATAGTAGCACTTTCTTTAATGTTCTGATGATTAAATACAAATAAAGTACTTTGAGGTCTGTTTGGCACATACTTATAGATGTCAGTTGTTATTATTATTAGCTAAAATCTTTTGAAGGAATAACACCACGAATGAATTTATGAAGAAATAAAGGAACAAAAAGCATAGGTAAAGGGGGACTTTATAGATTGCCTTGCTTAATTTTTTTTACAACAAATATGTTTTTCTTTTTAACCATTTTAATGCTTAGAAAACGAATTTTAACACTAACAGGAATTTTAAAATCTGTATTTTTTTTTCTAATAGTAAGAAGTGACAACATGCTAGCAGCCCTCGCTCTCGACGCCTCCTCGGCCTCTGCGTCCACTCTGGCAGCGCTTCAGGAGCCCTTCAGCCTGCCACTGCACTGTGGGAGCTCCTCTCTGGGCTGGGCGAGGCTGGAGCCGGCTCCCTCTGCTTGCAGGGAGGTGTGGAGGGAGAGGCAAGGGCAGGAACCGGGGCTGTGCATGGAGCTCACAGTCCAGCACGAGTTCTGGAGGGCATGGGTGTGGGCTCAGCAGGCCCTGCACTCAGAGCGGCCAGCTGGCGCCGCCGGCCCAGGTCAGTGAGGGTCTTAGCACTCAGGCAAGCAGCTGCGGTGGGTGTGCCAGGTCCCCCAGCAGTGCCAACCCACCGGCACTGCACTCGAGTTCTCACTGGACTTCAGCTGCCTCCCCGTGGGGCAGGGCTTGGAACCTGCAGCCCCCATGCCAGAACCACCCCACCCCTGCTGCAGTGGGCTCCTATGCCGGCTGATCCTCCCTGACCAGCACCCTGCTCCCCTGCTCAGGCGCCAGGTCCCATCAACCGCCCAGGGTCTGAGAAGTGCGGGTGCACCACGTGGACTGGCAGGCAGTTCTGCTTGTGACCCTGGGGCGGGATCCACTAGGTGAAGCCAGCTGGGCTCCTGAGTGTAGTGGGGACTTGGAGAACTTTTATGTCTAGCTAAGGGATTGGACATATACCAATCAGCACTCTGTGTCTAGCTCAAGTTTTGTAAATATACCATTCAGTACTCTGTGTTTAGCTAACCTAGTGTGGACTAGGAGAACTTTTCTGTCTAGGACTCTGTGTCTAGCTACAGGACTGTAAATGCACCAATCAGCACTCTGTGTCTAGCTCAGGGATTGTAAAGGCAGCAGTCAGCACTCTGTCAAAACAGACCAATCAGCTCTCTGTAAAATGGACAAATCAGTGCTCTGTAAAATAGACCAATCAGCTCTCTGTAAAATGGACCAGTCAGCAAGATATGGGTGGGGCCAGATGAGGGAATAAAAGCAGGCTGCCGGCAGCAGCCAGTGGCAACGTGCCCTGGTCCTGTTGGACACGTGGAGGCTTTATCCTTTTGCTGTTTACAATAAATGTAGCTGCTGCTCACTTTTTGGGTCCATGCTGCTTTTAAGAGCCATAACTCACACTGTGAAGGTCTGCAGCTTCACTCCTGAAGCCAGCAAGACCACGTACCCACCAGGAAGAATGAACAACTTCAGACACACTGCGTTTAAGAGCTGTGACACTCACCATGAGGGTCTGCAGCTTCACTGCTGTCAGCAAGACCACGAACCCACCAGAAGGAAGACGCTCCAGACACATCTGAACGTCTGAAGGAACAAACTCAAGTCACACCGTCTTTAAGAATTGTAACACTCACCCTGAGTGTCCACAGCTTCATTCTTGAAGTCAGCGAGACTAAAAACCCACCAATTCTGGACACAATAGGAAAAAAGGCACAAGGCTTACAATTATTTTTTCCCAGTTCTCAGTTCTGGCTGCACCAAACATATTATCTTCAGCCTTGAAGCTCATGTCAGGTTACTCCCAATGAGAATGACGGCAGTACAAACATACCAGTTATTTTGTTACTCTCTTTTAACCCCCAAACCCCATAATCCAAGGTTTGTCCTTCTGTGCCCTGCTTTTAATTTGGGAGGCTGACCCCTGTGGACTGCATCTCGTTTGCTTTTTCACTTCCAAGCTTCGCTTTGGAGTCAACCAATAAGAGACACTAATGGGGGAATCAGAGAAAAGGAGAACAGAATGTGTGGTGTTGTACTAGTTGGACTATATCTCCCCTAGCTCAGTGCCCAGTACCAACAGTGCCAGTGGCTGCATCTGTCTATGGCCACAGCTACTGTAGGACTGCCCCTGTCCTATAGATCCAAATTTTGCTTCCCTTGCTCCTTTAGGTACAGGGAAGGTAAATAGCTCCCTGCTATTGCTAATCCCTAGGGGTCTCATCATCCCTGGGTTAGTGTTTGTAAATCTGCCACCACTACCATAAATAGTCCCTTCATTACATAAGTTATTTCCAGTCAAAATCTTTTAAATACTCCATCTATTTCTTGACCAAGAGTCAGAAAATTATGTTTCGTAAGATAGCTGTAGCATGTGACATATCCAAAAGTTACGCTTTATTCACCGTCAGCCCTCATGGCACAAAGGTAGTAACCCTTTATGTAAGAAGGCGATTCTGTTTCTGCTTCATCATCTATGGGCATCTACTTGTTTTGGATTTCTTCTTCTTTCAGCTCCTGAAGATTTTCATACTCAGATATTGTAAGAGGGTTGGAAGTCAGGGAAGTCTTCGAGCCATGTGACAAATGAAG
Organism: Mandrillus leucophaeus; assembly: GCF_000951045.1. NCBI lineage: Eukaryota > Metazoa > Chordata > Mammalia > Primates > Cercopithecidae > Mandrillus > Mandrillus leucophaeus. The sequence continues at coordinate 6,890,727 of NW_012099210.1, forward strand.
TCTTCTCTTGATCAAGTCCACATGATGTTCTGCTAATGATTCCTGAAGAGAAATTAGGTTTTGCTAAATTCTCAGGAGTCATATTTTTGGAATTTACATGACAATTTGGGATTGAAAATCACAGGGGAAAAATAATTTGGCATAAGCATGTTTGAAAATTTTTTATCTAGACAAATTATGTTAGGTTTCCTGGGTATACATTTCTAAGATGAAAATAACCACTAAAACCGAACTAACTTCAGCTAAGAGGGAAGATGAGGACACTTTATGCTTGGTTTAAACTAGTCCTGTTCCTCCTAGTCACCATAGGCATTGTCTTTCCTGAATACTTGAAGTTTTGAGGGAAAAAGTGGCTCTAAGGAGGAATACCTAGAGAAGAAAACCTTCGCCTGTGACAGTGAATATATATATGTGTGTGTGTGTGTGTGTGTGTGTATATATATTTATTTATTTATTTATTTTTCTGAGACAGGATCTCACTCTGTCACCCAGGCTGGAGTACAGTGATGTAATCTCGGCTCAACAGTGAATATATTGTAAGTAAATACATATTTCTGTATTTTACAACATCCATGTTACATGATTTTATAGAAAAACATCTTTAGGATCTAAGAAATGAATAAAAGTGTTCACCTGTTTAATGATTGCTTATATTTGGTTAAATACTATATATTTAACAATATTCAAGTTCCCCTAATGATGTCTTTATAAAAATTTTAGATGCTTTTGAGTGTATGTCCTAAATTTAATCAATCAGTAAAACTAGATTAATATATTTCTTAAATGTAGGTGAAAGGAAAATATATAAATAATTTTATTTATGAAGGTTTTTATCACTTCCTTTAAAAATGCTATTTACAATGTTTCTCTTTTTTTCAGTTTTCTAACCTTAGTTTTAATGAAATAACAATAAAAATTTTTCCTTTTTCACATACAGCTTTCAATTTGAGTCTTGTTGTTTTCTGAACCAGGAAAAAAGACGGCTCTGTGATTTTATAAGTGGAACACTGAAACCACCCTTTCTGAGCCTTCAAAGGGGCTATTCCTTAGCACTTACCCTTCTTTGTTGTTCTTGTTAGTTGCATGCTGCCCTGTAGGGGTGAACATTAAGCCACATTAAAAACTTTTTAACAGCTTTGTTTATTTGTTTTTAACGCAGAAAGCCTGAAGTACATGGAGGAAAGAAGAAACCTATTTGGATGGAAGAAGCATTCCAAGTGACAGAATGTAGTAGAACATTTAAAGAAGAAAGAAGGACATGGTCTTGAATCGTCTTGAATCGTAAGACCTGCTGGAAAAAGAAACAACAGAAAACGAGCAAGCAAAATATAGGGGAGAGAGCTGATAGAACAGTAAAGAGTCTCGTCTAATATCCCCACAGTTCGCTGTTTTCTGGTAGGGGGAAGAGAGTGAGGGAGCTACTTTGGACATCTGAATCACTTTTAGCATACTTTGCTTTTCCTAGGTGCAAAAGCAGAGAGGCAAGAGGACTATCAGTCTCACAATGCTAATGGTTAATAAGAGCTTGGTGATGGTAGTCCAACCAGGGGAGAGAATTAGAGTGGTGTCCCCATCACCCACTTGTTTGTTGGCACCTTGTAGTCCTACACTTGTGAACTTAAAGTTCCTATGGCTGAAGGAAAAACTGATCTAACAAAGAGGAGTAATGCTTTAAGTCTTATCAGAAATATAAGCCCTAGGCGAAGGAGTGTATCCAGTGCCTTCTTGAAAAAAAGTTTTTTTTTTGAGACAGAGTCTCTCTCTATCGCCCAGGCTGGAGTACAGTGGCACGATCTTGGCTCACTGCAACCTCCACCGCAGTTCAAGCGACTCTCCTGCCTCAGCCTCCTGAGTAGCTGGAACTACAGGCGCCTGTCACCACGCCTGGCGAATTTTTATATTTTTATTAGAGACAGGGTTTCACAATATTGGCCAGGCTGGTCTCGAACTCCTGAACTTGTGATCTGCCCACCTTGGCCTCCCAAAGTGCTGGGATTACAGACGTGAGCCACTGTGCCTGACCAAAAATAAAAAGCTTTTAATAGACTGAGGATGAAGAAAATAAGGGCAAAGTACCATAATGAGTGTCTGGAGAGGTTGGAGTAGGCGACCAGGCAGAGTAGCTAGGGAAAAAGGCAGGGAAAGGTGCAAACTGGATGCCAAGATAAGCTTGGCTTATTTCTAATTTTGCCTAAAGTGACATAATATAACTATGTCCCCAACTCATGCAACATCTGATCACCTTGAGATGAGAAATTGTCTGAGAAATACAGATGGAATTTATGCAGTAAGCAAAGTTGGAAAAGCATTTTTATCATTCTATAGTGGCTTAGTCTCTTTAGCCTAGGAAACCATGGGATACTTAATTCAGCCATCTCTATCTAGGCCCTGTTATTAATTGTGTATTGCATGTATGCTTACAGGATCACAGTTGCATCACGAAAATAATTTGACCCTGACTGTGAGATTTGGAGATGACGACACAATTGTAAATTTGTAAAATTTACTGCACCTACTCAGAGGGACATAAGGCAACTGTGTTAATTCATTTCCCATTTCAGAGGAAAGGAAAGACTATGAAAAATACCATACAAATCAATAGAACACAGTGATTAGGCTATCTGTTGTTTCAATAGTGTCATCAATCCCTGACTGAATCTTCTAGCCTGCAGTTTAAAATCTAGTTAGTACTTTGTCCAATATGCTATAATACACACTAGCAGTCTGTAGAGGGTCTCTATAATGAATCACTGCTACATTTACTGTCCCACCAATTTTCTAATAATTATGTCAAATCACCTTCTGGTTTCCAATTTTCTATTTTTTTCAGTGAGATACATGACTATAATCCAACATTTTCGCAATTCCAACAAAAAACATTTGAACACGCAGTAAATCACTGGAAGTTACCAGGGGAAGAAAGGACCTGCAGCCTTGAACAAAGACGGATTTAGAAATATGCTCAGCAATACCAGCGAATAGTACAGGAGAATCTAGGATAAAGGACACAGACTGGAAAATAAACCATAAGTTTACAGTCCTAGGATCCATTCTGAATTCTCAAGTGTGAGCCTCAGTTTCCTCCTACAATAAGAATTATACACAAAGTAAAATATAAACTCTGGCAACCACCTCACATCTTAAACATACTTTCTTCTTATACACTATTTTGGTGTTGGGAACCAACATTCATCCAGTTGCCCAACCTTCAAATATAAAAAGCCTTTTTAATTCCTTTTCCTTTAATTATCATATCCATTCAGACATCAAATATTGTCAATTCTGACTCCTACGTATCTCTAGAATTCAGCCGCTTTTCTATTTTCATTGTTGCTTCTTTAGTTCATGCCCCCCTCATCTCTTACCTGGATTATTATAATAGCTTTCTAATTGGACCTCCTCCAAGTTTCATTGTATCTTTGTATAACCTCCAGAGTGCTCACTAGAGTATTCATTCTAAAAAAGAAGTTTTCTTAGTCCATGTGCGCTGCTATAATAAAATACCATAAGCGGATAGCCTATAAACAACGAAGTTGATTTCTCACAGTTCTAGAGGCTGGAAAGTTCAAGATCAAGGTACTGATAGATGTGGTATCTGGTGAGGGCTGGCTTCCTCACAGTTTTCCCACTGAGTCCTCACAGGGCAGAAGAGGTAAAGAGCTTCTTTTTGTCCTCTTTTATAAGGGTTCAAATTTCACTGGAGGGCTCTGCTCTCATGACCTAATTACTTGCCCAAGGCTTCACCTCCTAATGCAATGACACTGGGAGTGAGAATTTCAACTTATGAACTTGGGGGAAATATAAACATTCGGGCCGTGACAAAAAGTTAATTTTTATAATCTATTTTAAATGAGCTACAAAGACAAAATTTTACAATATAGGAAAAACAAACAAAAAAATCTAGTTCCTTCAGGATCTAACCTGTACCTGTCTCTTGTAAACATCTTTACCTACTGCTATTGACATCTTAATGTCCCACGATCCACTGAATGAGCCATGTTCTCTCTTGCTGGTCCTTCTGCCTGGAATACTTTTCTTCCTCTTGTCCATTTAGAAAGCACCTAATCATTCTTTAAGATTCATTCCGAGTATCACTTTTTCATCCAAGTTGTCTCCTGAACCCTTTTCCCAATCAGGGAAAAGGAAGTCCACCTCTTCATCTCCCAAGAATCATGGACATGATTCTACTACATAATTCTTATGTGTTACTTAAATTATTCACTTGTAAGTATCTCTCCATCAGACTCTGGCTACATAAACCTAGGGACCACATATAACTCTTCTTGAAATTCCTGGGCTTTAATACAGTGCTTCATGCATAGTGAAGATGACATAATTATTTGCTGAAAGTAATATATGAGCTCTATACAAACATACAGTGGTTTTTCAGATACTGTGGCTTTTTAAGCTAGGTTGACATTCTCTTAATTGCACGTGTTGTTTAAATTACTTTTTAGATATCCTATATGAATTTCTTAATTACTTATTGTTGCAAGGTTAACAGGGATGATAGCACGTTAAGGTGAACTGTTTTTTACACAAACCCCACTTTACAAACAGATTCCTTTTGGCTCTCAGAAGGTGCTTTCTGAGGCACCTAATGGAGCAGTGGTAATCATTAACATTTCCGATCATCCTAAATTAGAACTAGCTCAAAAGAGAGAAAGTGAACTTTAAAAAGATGTTTTCCAGAGAATCATCTGGTAAGAAGCCATTTCTGCAAAATAATCTGTGCTAATGAGGAAAAAAACAAGTGAAGTAAAAGTGGGATGTGGGCTCTGCTATTTTCAGCTCTTTGTTTTGCTTTCAACAAGGTGACTCTAAACCTTGCTGTGAATTTTGTACTTTCTGTGTGAGTCTCATAATCTGAAAAGTGGAAATGAAATCATGCCAAGCCATGGCACAGGGCATCAATGGGAGGAGTAACCTACATCATTAATGTAATGGCAGTTATCTCTGGAGATGGTTCTGTGAGGGAAAAAAAAAAAAAAAGCATACATTAATTCGTTATGCTATTTTGGACACAGCTCCAAAATAAACATTGCAGACTGAATAAATAAGCAAAAATATGGTAAACCATGAACACATTATTGCAATTAGCCATTATGTGTTTTTAGATCCTAGAAAGAAAAGTTCAAAGAATGGGAACTCCTGGACTGTATTAAAACAAAAAAGAAAGAAAGAAACATGATGTGCTCTAAAAAGAAATATGTAATCTGGATTAATTCATAAAATAATAGGGGAAAAATTTTTCAACCAGAATGCTATGAATTTGAGTTGATTGAAGGTAAGAAAACACAAGCCTCTCAGTATCTCTCCATTTCTCCCTCCCTTTAGAGTTCACAAATAATTAAATAAATAAATGGTTATTAAACCTGCTCTAATATTTCATTTTGTACAATTTTTGCTTTACTGCACATATTTCCTGTAAATAAACAAAAAGCTGTTAGACTCCATTCTTCTCTCCTGACATGAGATGTCTAAAGAAAGGATAAGAATCCTTTTGTCGTTTCATTTTGGAATGCAACTGTGCTGTGCATGGTACAATCACAGAACACATTAATGCATAGCTAATTCCTTGGTTTTCAGAACAACCTCATCTTTTAAAGCAGAGAAGTTTTCTCAGATGTTTTCCAGAATGCAAAATCCTAAGTAAATTGGTGAGTTTCTTCAGTGTTATGAACCCAAAATGTAAAACACTTTAGATAAAGCTTTCTCCAGGTGAAGGGACTAGTTAGGATATAACTATTACAATTTATAGGTCTGGGATATTGGTGGATAACTAAGCTTCCCAATAGATCACTCAACGTTAAATTGTATTTAGCTATCCTTATCTTCTCTCATGAACAAAAGTACAGGGTGGACGTGTAAGTATGTGTGCACCAGACACTTTTTTCTGCCATTTACACTCCGTTCTCTGAGAGAATAAAAGATTTTATCAACCAAAAAATAAAACTGTGACTCTAAACCATTGTCTATGCACCCAGCATAGAGTATTTCTGTGCCCCATAACTACTTGGACAATCTTAACATAACCTTTTGTTAACTTAAATATACTAGAAATTTTCTTTCTTAGTCATTTGTAACAGCCAGCATACCATCATATGTATGTACACATATAACCAGTACCTTGCAGATTACAGTATAACTGATAAAATAATATTGTAAGTTAAAATATAACATATAATTTTACAGTATAACTCATAAAATAATATTGTAAGTTATATGTTATATGTTATTCCCAATTTACATTTTTTTCAGATGAGAAGACTGTGGCTCAAAAGTTATGTTACTTGTCAGACATCACCAGACATTTAAGTGATAAGCACAAGATGTGAACATAACTCTTCTCTGTTAAACCTATTAGACCTGCACAGCCCAATATGACAGCCACTAACCACAAGTGGCTGCACATACCTGATATATGACTAGTTTGAAACAAGAAGTGTTTTAAGTGAAAAGTAGAGATGAGATTTTGAAAACTTGAGATGAATTAAAGGATGTAAACTTTCTCAATAATTTGTATATTATTTGCATATTGAAATGATAATATTTTAGATGTACCAGGTAAAAGAAAATATATTATTAAAATGTATATTTCCTGCTTCTTTTTCTTTTTTATAATGTGGCTACTAGAAATTTGAAATTTTGTATATGGCTTGCATTTTGGCTCATTATATTTGCATTGGATAGCATCGTATTTTGCCATACTGTCTAAATCTTTATAGGAAAACTTCAGTTTGAAGTTCCTGAAGTTTCCTGCTTTGAAGAAGCAGGAAAAACGCTTTTTAAACGTGAATTTTCCAGCTCAAACTTACATATAGACAGCTTATTTACATGTGTCAACAATGCTGATCACACTAGAAGGGAAATTATTTCTCTCAAGCGTGAGCTTCCTAATGTCAATGTGAAGCGACATCACATTCTGTGCTTCGTATATTTCTTCTTTCTCTAAAATGACTGTACTGTGCTATGCTCTCAAGTATCATCTGTTCTTGTGAGGATTATTTGTGCTGCAAAACTCAACACCTGGATGCTCTGCATGACTGGCCGGCTCTCAGGATAATCAACAGTATATGGAATTACATTCTTATACTGCAGGAAGGGCACAGTCATTTAGCAGCTGTTCTCGCACTTTCATCTACCTAAGATTGAGGAAGAGGGCTTTTAAAACTATAAATTTCCAGGATTCCACTTTCATGGAATTTGATTCAGGAAGTTTGGGAAGTAGCCAGGAATGTTCATTTTGTTAGATTTCCCGAGTGATTCTGAGGTATGTAGCCTATAGATGAACCTTTGAGAAATATTTCCTTAGAGGAAGGACTGTGTGTGCATTTGGAAACGAAACAAATGTCTGAGCAAATCATGTCGATGTCAGTTATCAGAATCTGTCTTATTTTTATGAATTTGTTTATATTATCTATATTTTATATAGCTCAACATGAATTAATATTATGTCAAAAAATTGAAACTAATCAGAGATGGAATTATTATGGATAAATACATATATTTTAAAGCACTGAGTTTAAAAAGGGCAAGTCTTTCTCAATTTCTGAAATTTCAATTTCATCATTTATAAAATGAAATATAATTGTATGCTTCACTACAATGTCACATGATATATTTTAAAGTGCTATAAATATTGTTATTAATTATTTAAACCTTATCTACCAAAAATACTTTAACTAGATGAATATCTGGTAAGATGCAGTATTTAGCATTCACTGTAGCTTGAAAATGAAATACAGCATGAGTTCCGAAACTGACTTTTGCATTGTAGAGTAAATTATTGAACATAGTTATTTATTAAAGAATACAAAAAAAATGACTACATTGGCAAAGATGTGGTATAAGTATGATATGATATATGTGGCTGATTTTTAATAATAAAAGATCAGTACATATAATAGAAAAAAATTTAGTGCCTGTATATTAATAAAATCTACCAATTTTTCTACTTTCCCTATTTTATCTGTCATATCATAGAACACTAGAGAACACTAAAGTAAATGTACTACACAATTCTTTCCCAAGAATTCATTTCAATAGGATTGAATGACCATAATGTGTAACACATCTTACTAAGTAGATTATTATGAGAAAGCAACAATCATGGTGTATGCCTTGCAGCATAAAGCCTGTCAAATACAAGGTCATGTATAGAATCAGTATACATTAAACAATTGTTGAATAAGTAATAAATAACTTAATAAATAAGCAAATGAACAAATGCAAATGTAGCAAAGGACTCTGTCAAAATTCAGAAGTAGACACATCCCCTAGCTACCTACGCACTCTTGTCAATGTATGTCAAATATTCCTTCTCAGGTGTCAATAGCCTCTCTCTGCGTTGCAGGAGGAAGAATTTTGATCATTACACATTGTGTACACAGATCAAAATGTCACATGTTTCCCATAAATATAAACAAATATTATATATGAATAAAGGAACAAAAAAATAATAATTCTGAATACGAGGTTTAATATCATAGCTATAGCTACATGTAAATGTCATAGCACAAACTGAAGATTTTTATAAATTTGCAAAGTAACTCCACTTGCTAACTAGGTGAGTAAGGCTAAGAAACTAGGAGAATGCCCTTAAAGTTTTTAGACCACAGTAGAAAAGAGCTGTGGACCACACAAAATGTAAAATGATGGAATTCAAGTCTTTTGACAGATAGTTTTTCACTAGATCAGAGGAGTGACAACACTCAGTGCTTAAATTCACAAATTAACATTAATTAATAGATATGCCCAAACCGTCAAAGTCTCAGTCCCATCTGGACATAAGGCTGATATATCAGGGAATAACAAATAGGAAAACTAAGCAAAGGGGAGAGTCCAGCATTGGTTAAGGGTTATCTATACGCTGGGCCCTTCTGTTTATCTTAATTAATTCTGACACCAACACTGACAGCTAGGCATTATTCTAATTTTGCACCAAAGAAAATTAAGTTCCTTTCCCCTTAACTACCAAACAAAGCCATATGGTAAGTAAATGGTGGAGCCAAAATGTCAACTCTAAGTCTTCAATTTCCTGTGCTCTTTCTTCTCACCCTACTATCCTTCAAGGAAGAATATTGCTTCACAGCCATCTGAATAATTTCTGGGATGAGTGAACTGAGTTTTAACTTCCATCCTACCCATGTAGCCTATAGCCCTTCTAATGTTATATACCATACAGAAAGAAGAGACAATTATGAATATGAAAATGTCCTAATGTTCAATCCAAAGAAACTCTGAATTCCTCAGCAACATAGAAGGTGGCAGTAGAAGCAGGAAGAGTGAAATCTATAAAGACTTTGACTTATACAGACATAGCTTAAAACAGTCTATCTGCAAAGCCACCTACCTACCATGAATCCCCATGCTGATCACGTTCATTTCACCACAACAAATTAAAGAAGTGAGAGGGATATAAATAATTAGCACTGTGGCCAATTCCAGTAGGGTTTTCTGTCTAGCTATATGTATGTTTTCATTTCACAGCAATTTTGAAACTGAAAACAATCACAGAACTAAAGAGAACACTTATTTGAGTGCCTCTAAACCGTTCACATTCTGTGTTACTTTCGTGCAGTTACTCCTGATCTTTAGAGAAGGAACCAACTTTACTAAAATGAAAGACAGCTTTGGAAAATAATATATGCATTTATGTTAGAGAGGGAGAGGGGCAACTGCTCTGAAAGGGCAACCTCTAAGTTAGTTCTGATTTGGGCAGGTGAGAAAAGGTACCAAAGTGATAGCTGCTGACAGAATTCTGGGAACTCTGGGAAGTCACATCTTTGGGAAGTACAGGTAGACTTTGCTTCACTGAGCTTTGGCTTTGTTGATTTTTGCTGATATAGTGCTTTCTATAGATTGAGATTTTGTGGCAGCCCTGCTTCAAGCAAATCTATTGACACCATTTTTTCCAATAGCATGTGCTCATTTTGTGTCTCTGTGTTACATTTTGGTAACTCTCACAATATTTCAAAATTTTTCATTATTATTCTTATTATTATCATTATCATTATTATTATTATTATTATTGGGACAGGGTCTCACTCTGCCTCCCAGGCTGAAGTCCAGTGGTGCTATCTCGGTTCACTGTAACTTCTCTTCCTGGATTCAAGCAATTCTCCCACTTCAGCCTCCTGAGTAGCTGGGACTACAGGTACATGCCACCACACCCGGGTAATTTTTGTATTTTTAGTAGTGATGGGGTTTCACCATGTTGGCTAGGCTGGTCTTGAACTGTTACCTCAAGTGATCCATATGCCTCAGCCTCCCAAAGTGTTGGGATTACATGTGTGAGCCAACGTGCCTGGACATTTTTGCTATTATTGTACTTGTTATGGTCATCTATGATTAGTAATCTTTAATGTTCCTGTAGTAATTGTTTTGGGGCACCAAGAACCCCACCCACATAAGACAGCTAACTTGATTGATAAATGTTGTATGTGTTCTGATTGCTCCACTATCTGGCTATTCCCTCATCTCTCTCCCTGTACTCCAGCTTCCCTATTTTCTGAGACATGGTAATATTGAAATTAAGCCAATTAATAACCCTACAATGGCCTTCAAGTGTTCAAATGAAAGGAAGAATATCTCTTCTCTCACTTTAAACCAAAAGATAGAAAAGATTAGGCTTAGTGATGAAGGCATGTCAAAAGCCAAGATAGGCTGAAAGCTAGGCCTATTGCAGTACACAGTTAGCCAAGTTGTGAATGCAAAGGAAAAGTTATTGAAGGAAATTAAAAGTGCTACTCTAGTGAACACAAAAAATTATTAAAAAAACAAAACAGGCTTGTGGTAATGGTCTGGAGAGATCAAATCGGCCATAACATTCCTTTAAGTCAAAATCTATTTAAAACAAAGACCTAACTCTCTTCAATTCTGTGAAGGCCAAGAGGGGTGAGGAAGCTGCAGAAGAAAATACTGAAGCTAACAGAGGTTGGTTCATTAGTTTCATTAAATTTAAGGAAAGAAGCTTTCACCGTAACATGAAAATTCAACGTGAAGCCACAAGTTGTATAGAAGGTCAAGCTAAAATAATTGATGAAATTTGCTACACTAAACAGCATATTTTCAATACAGGCGAAGCAATATTATATTGGAGAAAGATGCCGTCTAAAACTTTCATAGCTAGAAAATAGAAATCTCTACCTGGCTTCGCAGCTTCAAAGGACACTGGCTCTTGTTAGGGGCTACTGTTGACTTTAATCTCATTTACCATTTGGATCTCATTCACCATTTGGACTTTAAGTTCATTTACCATGTGGAGCTCATTTACCATTCTGAAAATCATAGGGTCCTTAAGAATTGTGCTAAATCTACTCTCCTTGTGATCTATAAATGGAATAACAAAGCATGGATCACAGCACATCTGTTTACAGCACAGTTTGATAAATATTTTAAGCCCACTATTAAGACCTACTGCTAAGGAAAAAAATTCCTTTCAAAATATTACTGCTCATTGCCAATGCATCTGATCACTCAAGAGCTCTGATGGAGATGTACAAAGAAATTAATGTTTATTTTATGCCTACAAATATAACCATTCTGCAGCCCATGGATCAATGAATAATTTCAACTTTTGAATATTATTATTTAAGAAATACATTTTAGCCAGGCGCAGTGGCTCAGGCCTGTAATTCCAGTACCTTGAGAAGCTGAGGTTGGTGGATCACTTGAGGCCAGGAGTTTGAGACCAGCCTAGCCAACATGGTGAAACCCTATCTCTACTAAAAATACAAAAACTAGCAGGATGTAGTGGCAGGCACCTGTAATCCCAACTACTTGGGAGGCTGAGGTAGGAGAATCACTTGAATCCGGGAGGCAGAGGTAAGCCGAGACGGCGTCATTGAACTCCAGCCTGGGCAACAAGAACAAAACTCCATCTGAAAAAAAAAAAAAGAAAAAAAGGAAAGAAATTCATTTTATAAGGCTATAGCTGCCATATATTGTGATTTCTCTGATGGATCTGGGCAAATAAATTGAAAACCTGCTGGAAAATATTCACCATTCTAGATGTCATTGCAAATGGAATTCATGGGAGGTCAAAATATCAACATCAACAGGAGCCTGGAAGAAGTTAATTCTAACACTCATGAATAACTTTGAGGGATTTGAGGCTTCAGTAGACGAAGTAACTGCAGGTATGATAGAAACTGCAAGAGAAATGGAAGTGGAGCCTGAAGATGTGACTGAATTGCTGCAATCCCGTAATAAAATTTGTACAGATGAGGAGTTGCTTCTTGTGGATGAACAAATAAGGTGGTTTCTTGAAAGAAGTCCTGGTGAAGATGCTGTGAACGTTGTTGAGACGACAAGAAAAGATTTAAAATATTACATAAACTTAGTTGATAAGGCAGCAGCAAGATTTGAGAGGATTTAATCCACTTTCAAAAGAAATTTTACTGTGGGTAAAATGCTATGAAACAGCATCACAGACTACAGAGAAATCTTTCATGAAAGGAAGAGTTCATCTACGCAGCAAGCTTCGTTGTGGTCTTATTTTAAGAAATGTCCACAGCCACATTTCCACAGCCATCCCAACCTTCAGCAACCCCCACTCGTATTGGTCAAAAGCCGTCAAAGGCAAGGCAAGGCTCCACAAGCAAAAAGATAAAAATGTGCTAAAGGCACAGGTGATAACATTATTTTTAGCAGTAAAGTATTTTTAATGAAGGTATGGATGTTGTGTTTTTTAGACATAATGCTATTGCACAGTTAACTATGGTGTAGTATAAACATAACTTATATAAGTACTGAGAAACTAAAAAATATGTACAACTCACTTCATTGCAATATTTTCTTTATTGCAGTGATCTGCAACCAAACCTGCAGTATCTCCAAGTTATGACTGTAGAGTCCACAGTGTAGTGGAGATTGAATCTCCATGGAGATGTGCCTGAAAATCTCTTACTACATGATGAATGTAACTCTTTGGGAACTGACAGGACATACTATCTAGCGAAGGAAAGCCTAGTCTGACCATACCTCCCCTCTGTATAGTTGTTTGTCCCCATTCCCTTTTACTGTGAAACATGCCATGTGAATCTCTGTTCTTGTGCTTGCCATAATTTAGAATCATTGATTTATGTGCTCATCTTCCTTTATTTTAGTGTGAACTCTGGAGAGCAAGAACTTTATTTATTTTTTACTTCTTTACTATGTATTCACTTGATCCTCAAAACCTGAAACAGTGCCTTAGAAGGTTCAGAACATACTACTCTCAGCCACCAACATTCCCCCTATACCCACATAGACAGTCCCCACTAGCAATTATCCACTGTCTCCTGGGATGATTGGTTTAGGGTTCACGGTCTAGGCCCTCAACAGCTTACTTCATTTCACGTTGTACTTTCTTCGTATCTCCACAGGAAAGCTGGTTCCTGTTCTATTGTCTCTTTTGTCTGTGGTGTTACATGCTCTTCTCTTACAAATGACACTTTATGCTGCTTTTACAACATCTTTCCATTAATTCCACTCAGGTTGATACTTATTGTCAGAATCAAGTTTAGTTTTTCCACTCAGGAGGGCTTTCCAACCTGACTTCTCAGAATCTATGTATGAGTTGGCTCATAGATTTGATTTCAATGACAAGGCTTAACTTATCTGTGAAAGATAACCAGATTCAAAGTAGGCACTAAAAATATACTGCTAAGTAAATATCTAAAATCCAGGAGGCCTTGCAAGGATGAAGGATAATATTAAACAAGAAAATAAATGAAGAGTGACCCAATTCTGTGCATCTGACATCCATAAAGAAATAAAAAGCTTAACTTATAGTCTCAAAATAATAAAAAATAGTTGTGAAATATACTGGTCTTTCTACTAATTTCAGAGATAATTTTTTAAAACACACACACAAGGCAAGAGAACAAAATCTATTTGTTTTTTTTTTTTTAATTTTTGAAGATTCCTATGCTCAAACACAGGGAATTATGATATAAATTAAAATATAAAGTAGTTATAATTTGCATGGGTTCACAAACCCTCATATGCAATCCCAGAGCCGTATACAATAGCATTCCCAATATGAGAGAATCAAGCTGACTTGGTTTCTAGGATGTCCCAGTGCTCGCTTTGGATTTGTTCACACACAGATTCAGATGCATTTTAATCTCCAGCTCAGCCCATATGGTCACCCCATGAGCATTCAGAATAATTCTCAGGTACATAGTCACTCAGCTCTAAAACAAAAGCATGAGCATATCAGGGGTGTAACATTCATCATCTTCAACATAATAATTCATGAACCTTAAAGAAATGGTACAAACTCTACTGTAGCCTATTAATTTCCAATTCCATTTAATAGCAGGATCAAAAGCTGCCTCTTTTTCCAGTGTAAGGAACATGCACAGTAATAGAATAGATACTCAGAAATGCTTTCACCATCAAGCTGGGGTATGAAGGCTCCATCTGAGTAGGAGTTCAGGATCTGTTCTGTGATTTCTGTTGCTAGGCAACCACTTCCTTTGTCTGCTTTGTTCAGAACAGTTGCTTTATTTATACTTGGTTTTAATGATGCAGATCATAATGTGAAATTATAAAAGAAAATAGGAAAAAAATATCAAAAATTGTTCCAGGGAATTTGGAATACTGTATGAAAACTAATGAATGTTGATGCAAATAGAACTTCTGCAAAAAAAAAAATCCAAAATCATAATCCAACAGGTCCCACCTACCTGAGACTTTTTGAGTGGGCTATATCACAGCGTAGAGTTAACCTTGTATATTAACTATGTCTGTCCAAAATAAAACCTAGCACCTAGGCAATAATGTAAAAATACCAAAAACAACTTGAAGACAATTTTCAGAAAACAAATAACTTTTTTTAGTGTTAGATGTTGAGATAATTTTGAGATTAACATGTGTTAAAAATCAAAAAGTAAACTTAGAAATGAAGAGAAATACAGAAGGACAAGGGATGCAGGAGATAAAAGGTATATTTATAAATTCTAAATTTTGAGAAACCTTGAAATATATGATAAAGATTCCAGAAACTCTGATGTGCACATACCATAAAATTGAACTAAACTTCTTCGTTGACAAAAAACTCACTATTTTCTACCACAGGTAAATTTAGAACAAATTATCCTCAATCTATTATATTAAAGATGATTATTAATGGAAGAAAAACAATGGCTATGCTTTGATCATGTTGATTGTTACTTAAGTTTTGCCTAGGCTTTCCATGTCTATTATCTTTTTCATTAGCTATTCTTATTTGTTTCCTTGCCCATTAATAGCAGTGAACCTCTTGGGTGCCCACAAGGTTCAAATATATTAGTACTTCACAGATCTTAATTTGATCTTCAAATGACCCTAAAGAAGGCACTATTATTATTATCATCCCCATTGTATAGATGAGAAAAGTGAAGCACAGAGGTGTGAAATATGTTTCCCTGGGGCATCCAACTACTAGGTGGCAAAACCAGGATTAAAACCCACATACTCAGCAGAACCTGCTCAGTTACTAATCTATGAATTGTTTTGTTATTCCTCCCAACCCACTGCCTCAATACAATTTTGTTAATGACTGCTTTCACACTGAGTACCCTCCTTGATTTGAGTTTTCATAAAATAACCAGCTAACTCAATATTTTCTGTCTCCATCCATTTTTATTCTCAATCTTGAGCACTATGGGTTATAAAACGTTTGGACTACTGCATTCTGGTTATAATAAGCCCTAGGTAAAATGTGTTCTATTCATGTCGTTAATTTTCACGCCTCTCCCACTGTTGCCTATAGAGTTTTGAGATGCTAGAAGACTTGAGGTATACTCATATTGTTGCTGTAGACTGGCTTGCTTGCATACTTATGAATGTCTTCAGGCTTTTAGTCCTTCTATTATATAGAAAGGTATTAGATAAATACCAAGAATTAAGGACCAAACACACAGGAGACTCCATATGAAGTATGATTATCAGTATTTTTGCTTATGAAATGTGGGCTTCCACTAATCTAAACCTAGGTCTCAGATGTTTTATTTAATGTCCCCACAATTAAAATTCTTAATTTTTTTACTCTTATTATTATTACATAAAAAATTGTTTCGACTAATTTTTGAAGCAATAAGTCTAGGGTCATAGATATTTTGTGACCTTTATGTCTACATTAACTTCAAATTTCAGAGAAGTAAAGTTTGCATTTTACCCTATATAAAGGCATTGCAGAAACAGGCAACAAAAGTGGGAGAGGAGAGAGATTCTGATGCCACTGGAGTTTGTCATTCTTAGAACAAATAAGGCTGTGTTTCAAGAGAGGCCCAATTTGCCTTATTCCTTATGCCCCTGTCTTCTAATGAAATTCTCATGTCTAAGTCAATAGTTCTCCAACTTTGGGTCCCAGACCAATGGAGAACAGACCTCAAGAGTACATGTGGCCACTTGCTTCCTCGTTAAACAGAAACAGAGAAGCAAGGCAAAGCATACCAAGAAATGCTGGCCACAAAGAGAGGGTATTAAACCTCTTTAAAGCTTGTAATTTTCATGTGATTGTATGTAATGTTGTTTTGAGCCAAACAAAGCTCATTTCAATCCATTTACTAAATCATAATTTTTAGAATACAGAACCTTTTCTTTATCAATAATATACCTATGATTAAATTATTTATTAAAATTATTTGATGATGATTGCTAAAGTTGCAAGAAAATTTATTTATTTATTTTTACTTTTTTACTTCCATAGGTTTTTGGGGAACAGGTGGTATCTGGTCACATTAGTAAGTTCTTTATTCGTGATTGTGAGATTTTGGTGTACCCAATGTCCGAACAGTATACACTGAACCTAATTTGTATTCTTTCATCCTCCACCCCACACCCACCCTTTCCCCCTAGACCCCAAAGTTCATTGTATCATTCTTTTGCCTTTACATCCTAATAGCTTAGCTCCCACTTATGAGTGAGAACATATGATGTTTGCTTTGCCATTTCTGAGTTACTTCACTTAGAATAATAGTTTCCAGTTCCAATCAGGTTGCTCCAAATGCCATTAATTTGTTCCTTTTTATATGGCTGAGTACTATTCCTTCAGATAGATAGATAGATAGATAGATAGATAGATAGATAGATAGATAGATAGATAGATAGCACAATTTCTTTATGCACTCATTGATTGGTGGGCATTTGGGCTGGTTCCATATTTTTGCAATCGCGAATTGTGCTCCTATCAACGTGTGTACAAGTATCTCTTTTGTATAATAGCTTCTTTTCCTCTGGGTAGATACTCAGTAGTAGGACTGCTGCATCAAATGGTAGTTCTACTTTTAGTTCTTTAAGGGATCTTCACACTATTTTCTATAGTGGTTTTACTAGTTTACATTCCTACCAACAGTGTGAAAGTATGCATTTTTCACCGCATCCATGCCAGTATCTATTACTTTTTGATCTTTTGATTATAGCTATCTTGCAGGAGCAAACTTTATGCCTGCGAGATAGCTATAATCAAAAGATCAAAAAATAATTGTTCTTTTAGACTTTCCTCTGGGATAATGTGTTTGGACAACCCTGAGTGTTTTATATAAGGTAATCTTCTTAATAGTTTTGATAGTCCCTCAAAAATAACAGAAATATTATTAATATTAATTCATATACAATGAAATATTTCTTGAAATAAATTGTTTATATTTAAATATAAAATAAAATATGTTACGTTTTAAATGTAAAATATGTAAATAAAATAGATTATAGTAGATATACTATAATGTAGGATAGAAGGGACCTTGTGTGAGCTGAGTCTTGGACAGAAAAATGAGCTAACAATTCATTAGCTCATGCATTTTTTAGGTTACTATGGTCCAGAAAACACATAAGGCTCAATTAAAGAATAGAAAGGTATAGTATAAAGTCTACCATCAGATATAATAAATGTCGTTGTTTACTGACAAGGAGAAGCATAGGGTAAATGAGAGGGCATGCAGGAAAAGAAGAAAATGATTTGAAACTTTTTATTTCTGTGAAGCATTTTGGTAGATGTTTTCTTCTAGCATCACATCATAAACCTAAACGAGTACAAGGGCCACAGTGATGTCAAAAATATTTGAATCTGGCTAAGTATTAAATCATAGATGATGCTAATACCCTAAATAATGACTCTTCCCATTTGCTGTCTGCAGTTAGATTCACAGCCCACTGAGTATGAATTGGGTGTTCATCTTATATAGCAATATGAGAAAATAGTTAATTTAAATAAATAACAGCAAGAAGGATGTAAATACTAACACACTAAGCACTACTTTATATTATTTCATATACATCAATTAATTTAATTATATAATAACTGCACATGGTAGATATTGTTCTATGCTCATTTTGTGGATGAATCACTCGGAACATAAATACTTGTTCCAAGATCACATAACTATTATGTGGTATAGCTGGAATTAGAATCCCTGCAGTTTAGTTTAAGGATCCCAGTGTTTACACTGACCTAGGCTTATTAATTCTTAAACACATTTTCCTTTAAATAATTAATGAGTTGACTTTTAAAAATTGTTTAATTTAAACATAATTTTACCAATGTCAGAGACTTGTTGAATTTTTTTCAGAGTGTCTCAGTAACAGAGCAAAATTTTATAGCTGAGACCCATGTTCCATAGTACAACTTGGTATCACAAATGAAATCCACTAGATTACAGATGGCTACCTCTGTTTATGAGATAGATCCATTTCCAGTTAATAAAATATGTTTTTGTATTGTCATATATCTTCTTGTTAAATATCAAATTACTTTTAATTTTATAAAAGCAATTACAGGCAAATAATAGCTTAAGTTTAAATTACAATGTTAAGGAAAGTTTAAAAACCTCAAGATTGGCTGGGCGCGGCAGCTCACGCCTGTAATCCCAGCACTTTGGAAGGCCGAGGCGGGCGGATCACGAGGTCAGGAGATCGAGACCATCCTGGCTAACACGGTGAAACCCCGTCTCTACTAAAAACACACAAAAAATTAGCTGAACGTGGTGGCGGAACCCTGCAGTCCCAGCTACTCTGGAGGCTGAGGTAGGAGAATGGCGCGAACCCGGGAGGCGGAGCTTGCAGTGAGCCGAGATCGGCCACGGCACTCCAGCCTGGGAGACACAGTGAGACTCCGTATTGAAAAAAAAAAAAAAAAAAAAAAGGCGCACAAAATTATGGTAACAGATATTTCAGCAAGACAAGTTATTTAAATATTGTCTCTTCTACTTCTGAAATATGTGCCTCTTATGATGTGTATGGTTAGATAATTTGAACAGTGAAAATTGGCTATGGAAATGTAGTACTTTCTCGTATATGTCAGAATATAATCGCTCATGATTTATAGCAAATTTCTGAGTTTATATCTTTATTTTATATTTAATTATTTTTGTATTTTTTCTTAATTTGTCCATATTTGTTTCTGCAACCCCTTAAAACAGAGTTATAGTAAGAGCTCAGAGCACCTCAAGCAGCTGGTGGTAGAATAGCTCAAGCTGTTTTTTGTTCTCTGATTAGTATAAGATCCCAGGATGAGGAATTAAAATAAATTAGCGTTAGACTAAAAGAAATTCTATGTAAATAAAAGCATGTAGTATATCACAACATTGCAACCTGTCTCTGCCTCAGAAAACACAACATAAGAGCTAGAAACAATTCCAAAATGCCAATAAATTGTGAACCTATGATTTGTTAGTTAAAATTACCAATTATATTTTGTACTCAAGAGCCTTACATGCTAAATAACTGTAAATATTGCGCCAAGTAAAGATGCTTTGCCTATGTAAATTTGTAGGCATCAAAGAGCACAGAATTACATGTCATTCATCATCATTTAAAACCATTTTAAGTGTTAGATAATTAATGATATCTTTCTCATATTGAAATGTAACATCTGTCTAATTCTAGATAGGGCATTAAAATACATGATATGTGTTTAAACTCCATAGTGTTAATTGATCCATAATTAGACTGTGCAAATAGGAAACATGTCACTTGAGATGGATAATAAATTCATATTACTTGAAATATATGGAAAAAAATCCTGTGCTGGTATGAATGATAAAATTTGAATTGTTAACATAACTGTGAACTGTACACCCTGTATCCGCTTTGGTCAAATCACATTATTCCTAGTTATGACTTTTCCCCTAACTGGGAAAATTAGTTTCTACTGGTTTGTTTTAATTTCTCAGTTTGCTAACAGGCGAAATTTGAGAATTTCATGCTAACTTAAATACATACCATAAATGTTTATAAAAACAAAACTTAACACTCAATTGAGAAAAAAAAAATCTGTTTAAAAATACTCTGATAGAAACAAGGATTCTTTTCACAAGCTGACCAATTACACGTAATTCTATGGAGATCTGACAGATAAATGGATTCCCAACTGGAACATTTTTATTCTTATGCTGTTTTCCTTAGTTATTAAAATCTGTGTCTCCAGGATTTAAAAAGCTCAGTATTGCAATGATTGTGGATTAAAACTACAGCCATTTGGCATACAGAGAAGTTGTAATGCATTGCGGGAGGTACCATCAGCAAGATCAGCAGGGTGAACTTTATTAAAGTGTTTTTGCCACCCCTTGCCTATAAAATTCAAGCTGTTCTTAAACATTAGTCCTTATGTAGGTTGCCCTCTGGAAGTAGAAATTTTTGCAAAATTTCACAATGCAAGTTTGTTGCTCTGGGCATGTCAATGGGTTAAAAAAACAAATAAGTAAAACCTCTTATTGGGCTTTAAACATTGTCATATTCTTTCTGTCTACATTTTCCCATTTTTTCATAACCATGCTGCTACACTTAAATGAAAACAATTAAATTATAATTTTGAAGAAATATGTTATTACATTATGTGCTTTTCTCCTGTAGTATGTTTTCTATTCAACATTTTTTTTAACTTACATCTGCTACCTTACATTAGATAACCCTGCTCTGACATAAAGTCTGCTTTTAGGAGATGCTTAAAAAGTTGGATTATAGCACCAGATAATATATCTTGCAAAATCATGGCTTGGACCAAGTGATTCTCTATTAACTTTTAGATTGATCTGGTTCTTGAAGGCTGTTTGGTTGACTCATGTATTCATCAGACTGAAGTTTATCACAGATTTCTGGCTTTAGCTTTTTAGATCTTGTCGATTCTCACAGCATTAAGCAAGCAAGCTGTTCTTTAGTGTTGTAAATTTACTGGTGATGCTTTTGGATATTGCTTAATGTGGCATGTGGGTAAAAAAAATAAGAAAATAGACAACCAGAGACAGAGGAGTGTTTGTGGCAAAATCATATCTACCTTTGTTCAGTGTCCAGGGAGCATGAGAACAGAGGATCTGATTTGATCTGCATAATCCTACTGAAAAGCATGTCATGGTCAATGATTGATTTTTGAATTGTAATAGTTAATTTAAAAGGAAAAATTGGAATAAAATAATAGCACGAGGCATTTTGATAAAATTAAAAGAAGAATTTTATCATCACATTTAAATTTCAAGACTTTATAACAGCTGCAAAGCAAATTACAGATCTACATCTCTCCTAGCCTCACCCCATAAACAGAAAGAAGACGAGACTGCAGAATATTAGGAAATACATTTCCATGAACAAGTAGGATTTGAAAGCAGTCTGCTGTATTATGCACTGAAACTGAGGACCCACACTTTAACAGAATCTAGATGCCCGAAGAAACACTGACTCAGGTTACTACATTTTTTTCAGTTTCCCAACTTTCATGGTTCAAATATCTTAACCTGTATGCTGGTCAAAGAGCAAGAGCTCTTCCACATTTATTTTCCTTTAGTAATTAAACTTATGTATTAGTGCTAGACCATTTTTTGATTTTCTAAATCTTTATTAAGACACCCCCATAATCAAGGAATACTAGAATTTGGTTCGAAGTAATGCTCCCCAGATACCGATACAGGATCTTTTCCCCCTTTGCCCAGCCCAGAATTCTCACCTTTCAAAGAGGATCCTTGAAATTCCTAAAGGTGACCTGCTTAGAATTTTGTTTTGTTTTATTTTTAGTTTCCTTTTCCTTTTATGACTTCCCAAAACAAAAGAGTTTACCTCTCCTGCTCTGGTGTTTCTACTCTTCCTTTTGCCTCCTTTCCCCCAAGCCACCACTATCCCATGGATTCCAGTTCTCTATGGGTGAAACCATGCCTGCCTATGGGAGAAGCAGCAATCATGGATACGAAATAGGATTTTTCTCCTGGGAACTTAGTAAGTGATCTTATTTTATTTGTTTTTATCAATAAAAATGTAACAATTAAGATTCTTTATGGGTCTGTTATGCCTGAATATAAAAATAGCATGAATTTTTTAATCTTAGTCTCCCTAAACTAGTTAAGTATTATGCTGACTAACCATAATAGGAAACCCAACAGTGTTTACACTGTTCTTAGGTGTGAAGATTATACTGAGAATTAACCCCTTACTTTGGGATAAATGCACCAGTGGTAAGCAGGTAAAAAGTAGTAAGTGGAAGGATTATTAATTCGCCATCACACGGGAACTCGTTGTAGTAATACCTTACCTGTTTCCATGATTCCTTAAGGCCTGATCCCATTGACCTTTCCTGGAAGAGTGGCCTTGGAAAAGATCCTGTGTCAAGTAGACATGGTTGAAAAAGTGTCGAGATATCAAATCCATCACTGCCATAATGATTTAGAGAGAAGAAGCCTGAACCACAGAGACAGCTAAGCAGTTACCAATTTTCATGAATTCCATTTGAAGATGACAGCCTGTGCAAATATATTGCCTTCATTTGGATCAAAAACACTCCTGAAATGAAAGTAAAGTTACACAAAAGGAATAAAATTGTAAAGGAAAGAAAATTGAAGGGAGTGGTTATTAAAGGACAAGATTTTTTAACTTCTAGAAGTCATATACAGGAGGCTGCTGCATGTATACTAAAGAAATAAGAGAGTGTAACTGTTTATGAGAACTCAGGATATAATCTAGATTGTAATCATCAGGTGTATGGAGTTTGAAATGAGGGATGAGGGATAGAGTAAATTGAACTGTGTCTACCGAAGGACAGTGACATTAGACAGAACGAAATTGAACCCTAGCATGCCAGTGATAAACAATGTTTAACAAAATGATAATAAAACTATTCTAAAATTTCAAGAGTCAAAGTACAAAGTAAGAAAGACTTAGCTATGATTGAGGATATAATATAATATTAATTATCTTGACAATGTAAAATTAAAATGAATAGAAATAGCATCTGGAAAGGAGGAAGAAAAGAGAAATAATTTTAGAGGCACTATTATTCTTATATTTACAAACAAAGAGTCAACAAAATTTTTTAAAGTGGCTGAAGCAATAAAAACTTGGATTATAATATTTAAAGTTACTTAAGAATCAATATCAATAAAACCATAATTTAATAATCAAACATTGACAAAATTAGTGGACAAGAAGGTAGGAGATAAAATGAGCTAAACTTTTAGTTTTTTAAGATACAGCCAGTAAGCACTGCCTGAAGTTGATAAATAAAGAAAATGTGGTAAAATAATATCTATAATTATGGAGGAAATCACTAGGAAAAATGGAAACAGAAAGACTGTTAAAATGTTCCTTCAGGATAGAAATATTAGAGTTGGAAAGGGTGGTAAAGGCAAAATTTAACCATAAAATTTTCTATACTATTTGGCTGATATTTATTATGTTTTATGACAGGCTAATAAAAGAAAATTCATTTAAATTCTAAATGTAAATGTGGTTCTAACAGTTGTTCTTTCTTTATTTGAACACAGTTTTCTCAGGTTGAAATGAGATAGGATCATGCCTGTTACACAATAAATACTTGATGAAATAAATCATGATTATTGTTGTTCTGCTTATTAACATCACTTTCCTTGGGTGGCAGGGTAGTTGGTAGAGAAGGAAAGTCAATATTCAATTATAAAGCATGTGGTTATATATCCACATTTTCTTGACTACTAAACTGAAACTCATTACTAGACAGTAAATCCAACAAACAAGAAACCCAAGATCTGGAAAGTCATGTTCCCATTGTCTTGTGTAAAACTTTGAAATCATCTAAGCAGCCTGTTTTGGGATTTCTATCCCTAACATTAACATCATCACAGAGTTTTGGGTTTCTCCAGACAAAAATTTGAGCTGAAAGTCAGCATCAACACAGAGGTTATAGAGTTATCGCACCCTCATTAATGTCTCCTGTTTAGCATTATGAAGATTCAAGCCAATTTGATTCATTTATTTTTTTTTAATTTTTATACAACCCACTAACAGGAAAGGATGTTCTGCATGTTGCTTCAAATTTTAACTTGAAGTAGTTTTCATTTATTACAAAAACTTGTGGTTTTTAATACATTGTTCTATTTAAGTGTAGGAGGTTTTCATTGGAGATGACATTAATTATAAGTAAAGTTAATTTAACAGATGGGTGATAATGAGATACTTGAATCATCAACTGAGAGAAAAATACAAACTTAGAAGCGAATGACAATCACTATTCACTGGTCATTTGTAGGCTGTGTATCCAATATTTTAAATGATCATATTTAGAATTGTATTACCTATTATATTGGGTAGAACATATGTATCATAAATATGAGTTATGCTTAAACCAAAATACATAATTTCGGTGATGCCAAAATAATATACCTATAAAAGAACATTGCTAATAAATAGACTAAAAGTAGAGGCTATAATTCTATTTTTAAAGCATGTTGCATTAAATTCTGTATTTACATTTAAATTCAGCACCATAAAATCATGTTTCTGTAAAACTTGAAGTGGTTGCACGCATTTCTTTAAATGTTGTATAAATATGAAGCATATCAAATAATAAATTATATGCCTAAAATACATAATTGTTGTAAATTCTGATGCAATAATATTTCATAGGTTTTAAAGGAAATTAAAGACATGAGGAGAAAGATAAAGAGTGATTTAGCAGGAATATGTGAATCTGCATATATATTGATAGATTAATACTTTTGAATATGTTAAGCCACCATTACTGTTTCCTAGCATGTTTGAAAGGTAAGGGACATGTTGATGGCACAGCTTTCATGCTCTAAACACAGAAGAGTCTCCTCTGGTAGGGACCATAATGAGTACATTCAAAGCCTTTCATTAAATAGACTCCATCAGTGTTCAGGTGTGTCAACATATTTTGCTGTAAGGAATTCCTTTAGTTACCATTCGTCAACTGGAATAAGATATTTAAACATGAATGACATGAATGAACATATGCCTAAGGGTTTTCAATTCTTTATGAATATATTTAATGTTGTCTCAATATTTTGATAATGACTTAGACACACACCTTAATCATGCATTCTGGACTATATATCTTGATAATTACATCCTAGCCAGGCATTACCAATTTTAACGCTAGTGTTTCAGTTTAGGATTGATTTAAAATCAGATGACACAGTTTATTTTGCCTGGACTGTCTAGAAAATAATTCAGAGAGACTTAACTCCTAAGTTTTACATTTATGCCAAGTGAAATTCAAATGTTTTCCACAATGCTGCATAAGAACATATGTATGTGAGGCATGCAGGGCCGGAAACTGGAGCAGCTCAGAGGTAGTGAATAGCTCTTCAAGCCTGCAATAAAAAATGACCTCCAATAAAACTACATTGCAAAAAATTAGAAAGTAGCAGAATGGGAAGAGTAAAAAAGTCAAAGACGCAGAGACTGAAGAATGTGTGGTGGAAATAGCAAATGGGAAGCTGGAGTATTTCCAGAAGTGGAAGGGATTTACAAATGCTGACAGTACTTGGGAACCGGAAGACTATTTAGATTGTCTAGAGTTAACTGAAACATTTCTTAATTCTCAAAAAGCTGGCAAAGAAAAAGATGATACAAAAAGAAAATGTTTATCTGACAGTGAATCTGATGATAGCAAATCAAAGGAAAGAGACGTTGCTGACAAAGAGGATTCGCCAGAGGTCACGATCCAGAAAGAAAAAATGTTACAAAGAGAAGTGGGGAATGGATGTTTCTCCGGGAATGGGAGACTTGTGTATGTATATACAATGAGGCAGACTTGAGGCAGGCAAAAGAGGCAAACATGATGAGTCATCAAATTGTAATTACTTCTTATGAAGAGCGATTGCCTTGACATTCTTGTCTAGAAGATGAAGCTAAACTATTGTTGGCATTGCTTTTTACATATGTATGACATATATATATAAAATTTGGATCTTGGTTTTTGATTTACTAATGTGAAGAAATCTCTACATTATAATGAAAATCAAGTTTGATATGTTTGTTTTCAAAGTAGTATTGGGAGATTTGTCAGGGGATTTTGGTTTTGTTTTTTTTTTTTTTTGCATCAATCACATTGGTTACTTTCAACAAATAAATGAAACTTTCTGTAGTTGCTTTCTTTATCAGAAAAGAACATTTGATACCATGGCATATTTTGTCCTCTGCACGAGGGAACAGCTTTTTTAATGTTGAGGGAAACTTCCTTAGTCATTGTACAATCGGTACTTGTGTTTAACTCATATGCCTAAGAATGATTCTGAGTTTTTGTTTTGTGTGTTTATGCTTAAAATACAAATGTACATGGTTTTCTTTTTGGGTTTATTTTTAAACTTTCACCAAAACAAAAACCATGGGTAGGCCCATGGTCCTGGGATGCCATAATTCTGTGCAACCTAAGAAATAAATCACTTCAAGTTAAATTGAAATTTTTCCTGAAGTTGTAATATTTCAAATTACATAGATAATTCTATAATTAATTGGACAATTTTAAATCATCCACATCAAAACACACATTTACACCTATATTCATATAAATGTGATTGTTTGTTTTCAAAATATCTAAAAGGAAGGTTTTTATTACTACCAACAACCTTCTCACTCAGATGAGGAAACTAGACAAATCTTGCTGTTTTAATTGGCTAAGCAAGTGTTAGTCAAATAGACATATTTAAAGATTCCTCTAATGAGCCTTTCCTTTAGAAAAAGCTGTAATCCTTGTGCTATATTGACTAAAACATCATGCTTTGTAGAATGTCTCAGCCTTGGCTCATGGAAACCTAATCAGTTAAGTTTGGAAAAGGCAGTTTAGGACCTGCTGCCATAAATGGGTGAAGAGATTTGTATAATGTAAACAATTGACCTGCAGGTGATTTCCTTTACCCAACCCATTCCTTACATGTAGGCTCATTTTTTTCAATATTTGAGTTACTGGTTTAGCAGAAGCTAAGAAAGTCAAGGAAAACAATAGCTTTGTGATAATCAGAATGTTATCCAGCTATGTATTCTTTATTTTAAATACTAGTGTACAGCAGTCAATAGATAGCTTCACATTCCTTTATATATAAATATATCATATGTATATATATGTTATTTACATATTATAATTTTTATAGTATATATTTATATCTAACAAATATATAATTTTTAATTGAACTGAATATACATATACAAATTTCAGTTTTCATATGAATATGAGTACATATATTCAGTTCAATTAAAATTGTTTAAAATTTCTTGGATATGACACTAAAATCATATGTAAAAAATGTTAAAATTGAAAAAATTAGACCATTAAAATCTAACTCATCAAAATTTAAAACTTTTGTGCGTGAGCTCATAAGCAACAGAGTAAAAAGGCAACCCACACAGTATAATGAAGTATTTGTAAATCATGTATGTGATAAGGGATTACTATCCAGAATATGTTTTAAAACTCTAACAACTCAGTAGCAACAAAAACAAAACTGATTTAAAACTGGCCTAAAGGATGAATAGACATTTCTCCAAAGAAGATATACAAATGAGTAACCAGTACAAGATAATGTGCTTAATAACATCAGTAGCGATTTGCATTAGGGCTATGCACATCAAAACCACAATGAGATATCACTTCATGTCCATGAGAATGGCTAAGACATATTTTAAAAAACACACACATACACACAAAAACAAGATAAAATAACAAGTGTTGGCAAAGATGTAAGTAAGTTGGAACCCTTGTGCATTGCTGGTGGGAATCTAAAATGGTGCAGCCACTGTGGAAAATTGAATGGTTGTTCATCAAAAAATTAAACATAACATTACTACATGATCTAGCAATACCATATCTGAACATAGACCCAAAAGAATTGAAAGCAGGGGTGGGCCAGAGATTTGTATACCAATGATCATAGAAGCATTACTCACAATAACCAAAAGGGAGAAGCAATCCTAGAGTCCATCAGTGAATGAATAAATAAATGAAATGTGGTATGTACACAAGGTGAAATATTATTCGGCCTGAAAAAGGAAGAAAATTCTAACACATGCCTCAACATGGATGGCGTTTGAAGATATCACATGAAGTAAAATAAACCAGTAACAAAGGAAAAAAGTGTTGCAGGACTTCATTTATTTGAGCTGCCTAGAATAGACAGATTCATGAAGACATAAAGTAGAATGGCGATGGCCAGAAGCTGGGGGAAGCTGACTTGGCAGGTTATTGTTTAATTTGTATGAAATTTAGTTTGGGAAGATAAAAAAGTTCCAGAGATGGATAGTGGTGATGGTTGCACTACAGTGTGAATTTACTTAATGTCACTGAAACTGACACTTAAAATTTGTTAAAATGTTAAATTTTATGTTATATATGTTTTACTACCATTTTAAAAGTTAAAAAAAAAATCTGTTTAGAGCAGTGTCTACAGAGTGTAAGCATCAAATCAAAGGAAATATTCTGAAAGAGTTAATTCATAAAATATAGCATGGTAATTACTACGGCAAAATTTGTCATTGACCATGAAACCCATGAATATTATAGTTAGAACAAAATGTAAAACATTTTTCAGAACACATATGAAGAGTTGAAATTCACCCTCTCAGAGGCTATTCTTATCTTAAAATGCTATGCATTTCTTGCCATAAAAGCCACTACAACTGAGCAAAAGCTATTCTAAGTGCACCATTCAAAAGACAAATTTTAGACAGAAAGGCATAGGAAATGCATAATCTAGTACAGGTATTTGTTTCTCTCAGAACTCCACATTTTCAGAATGATTTTCTTGTGTCTTTTCTCTCTCCTGGGACTCAGCAGAGAGATAAGACAAAGAGCATAGTAATCAGCTACCTTTCTTCTCTAATATATTCTTAGAAACCTCCTGAAACAAATGACTGAACTTGACATTGCTCATCTAAACAATGGAGAATTATATTTTTTGAAACAAACTTTACTGAAATACAAGATGCATTTTATCAATTAAACCCCTTTTTGTGTACAGTTCAATAATTTTGTCAAATGCACACATAATTTAATCTCTAACATAATCAAAATAGAGAGGATTTCAATCACCTCATAATGTTCTCTTATATCCCTGTTCAATCAATCTTAACACCCACCTGTGGCCCAGGCAACTCCCCATCTGCTTTCTATAACTATGCATTTTATTTTTCTAATGTTTTTTGCAGATAGAATTGTAACACATGTGGTCTTTTTCTTTTGAGCCCCTAAAAGTAAAAAACTTTCCAGAAGAAGAAGAAATGTGGCAGAAGAAGAAGTCAGAGAGATTTGAGCACCAGAAGGACTTGACATGCTATTGCTGGTTTGAAAACGAAGAGGGCAATATAACAGCAATGCAGCTCTAGCATTAAGTGCTGAGAGAGGCTCCCTGCTGACAGACAGCAAGGAAATAAAGACCTCAGTCCCATAGCCACAAGAAACTGAGTCCTGCAAACAACATGAAACAGCTTAGATGAAAATTTCTCCCCAGATAATAACCCAGGTGAGCCAATATCTTAATTTTGGCCTTGTAAGACCTACAGAAGAGGAACCAATCAAACTTACTCTGATTTCTGTCCTACAGAATTTAATGTTAATGAGAGTGGATTGAAGCCACTACATTTATAGTTACAGCAGTGATAGAAAACTAGTGTAACATACAAACACAAAGAAGGGAAATAATGATATCTGTATAATTAAATAATTTTAATATATTTAATATAAAAATTGGCCAAGATGGCCAACTAGACACAGCCAGGAAGAGCTGTGAGAAAAGCTCACAGCTTTTCTGTGAAAAGCTCACTGAGAGAAAAGACTCTCAATAAACTGGCACACTCTGTGCAGATCTTTGGAAGGAAGGCATTGGGAGCAGACAGAGAGAGGATACAGACCCTAGGCTGAAGGGGGAGAAAAGCTGGGAACGCTGCATAGGGTTGACAAGCACCAGGACTCATTCCTGGCCCCCAGTGGCTCCTAGGGAAGGGTTGAGTTAAATAGTCAAGGAATGACCCACTGTTACCACAGAGCTCCAGAATTCTAGCTGCAAGAGACCCCTCAACCCTCGTGGACATTTGAGCTGGCAGGGTGAGATACTTAGAGAGGTGGCAGAGACAGAACTCAGCCTATGTGAATTTGGACAGAGCAGAGCTCTCTTGCCTGTGCAATTGTGACAGTCTGTTCTGAGTGACCCCAGTCTGTAGGCCTCTCCCTAGTTCCTAGCTGGGTGTGCTCATTTGCAGCTCAGCCTCAGATGCTCAGTTGGGGTGCTTCCCAGCAGCTACTACTATAGCTCATTCACTGACTGGCCCCACATAACCGTTGGAAAGGTTCTGCAGATGGGCCCCCACTGGCATGAACTTGACCCAAGACACATAGTCATCAGATTCTTCAAGGTCAACACAAAAAAAAACCTATAAAAGGATGCTAGAGAGAAGAAGCAGATTATCTACAAACCTTATCAGGCTAACAGAACACCTTTCAGCATAAACCCTGCAAGTCAGAAAAGACTGAGGGTCTACATTCTGTATTTTTAAAGAAAACAAATTCCAACTATGAATTTCATATCCAGCCAAGCTAAGCTTCAGAAGCAAAATATAAATAAAAGTCTTTTCACTGCAGGAAATGCTAAGGAAATTTGTTACCAATAGACCTACCTTACAAAAGATGATTCAGGAAGTACTAAACATGGAAATAAAAGACCATTATCAGCCACCATAAAAACATACTTAAGTACATAGACCATTGGTACTACAAAGCAACTACACAATCAGGTCTACATAATACTCAGCTAACAACACAATGACAGGATCAAATTTCACATACCAATATTAACCTTGAATGTAAAGGTGCTAACTGCCCCTAATTAAAAGGTGCAAGGTAGCAAGCTGGATAGAGAAGCAAATCCAATTGTGTGCTGTCTTCAAGAGACCTATTTCACATGCAATGATGCCCATAGGCTCAAAGTAAAGGGATGGACAAAAATCTACCAAATACACAGAAAACAAAAACAAACAAAAAAAAGAAGGGGATGCCATTGTTATTAAAGACAAAACAGACTTTAAACCAACAATGATCCAAAAATACAAAAAAAGAACATTATATAATGGTAAAGGTTAAATTCAACAAGAAGATTTAACTATCCTAAATATATACGCAGTCAACATTGCATCACCAAGATTCATTAAAAACATTTTAGAGACTTAAGAAGCTTAGATAATTACACAATAATCGTTGGATACTTCAACACCCCACTGACAGTATTAGACAAATCAAAAAGGAAGAATAATAACAAAGACATTCAGGATGTAAAGTTAACAGTTGACCAAATGGACCTAACAGACAGTTACAGCTACAGAACCTAACAGACAGCTACAAGAAAAATAGAATATACATTCTTCTGACCTGCAGATGGCAAATATTATAAATCAAACACACCCTCAGCCATAAAGCAATTGTTAACAAAATTAAAAAAGAAAAAACAGAAATCATACCAAACACATGCTTGGACCACAGTGCAATAAAAATAAAAATCTGTACTAGAAGATCTCTCAAAAACACAAAATTATATGGAAATTAAACAACCTGTTGCTGTGTTACTTTTGGGTAAACAATAAAATTAAGGCTGAAATCAAAAAATTATTTGAAACTAATGAGAAGAAAGATAGAACCTACCAGAATCTCTGGTACACAACTAAAGTGGTGCTAAAAGTAAAGTTTTGGTGCTAATTGCCCGTATCAGAAAGTTAGAAAGCTCTCAACTCTACCTAGAGGAACCAGAAAAACAAGAGTAAATCAACCCTACAGTTGGCAGAAGAAAAGAAATAACCAAAATCAGAACTGAACTGAGCAAAATTCAGATACAAAAAAATCATACAAAAGATCAACAAAACCAAAAGTTACTTTTTTAAGATTGACAGACCACAAACTAGACTAATAAAGAAAAAGAGAGATAAGATCCAAATGAAAACAATCAGAAATGACTAATGTGACATGATCATACCCCCACAGAAATACAAAAATCCCTTAGACACTATTACAAATATTTCTATGAACACAAACAATAATCCTAAAAGAAATGGATAAACTCCTAGAAACATGCAACCTCCAAAGTTTGACCCAGAAAAAAATTGAAATCTTAAAAAGACAAATAATGAGTTCTCAAATTTCATCAGCAATTTAAAAAAAAACAACTTACCAACAAGAAAACACTAGACCAGATAGATTCATAGCTGGTTCAAGTTCTACCAGATATATAGAGGAGAAGTGAGACCAATCCTATTGAAAATATTACAAAAAATTGAGGAGGAGGGATTCTTCTTTAACTCATTTTATGAGGTCAGCATCATCACAATACCAAAACCTGGCAGAGACACAACTAAAAAAGAAAACTTCAAGCAAATATTCCTGATGTTTGCAAAAATTCTCAACAAAATACTAGCAAACTGAATCCAGTTGCACACCAAAAAAGCTAATCCACCATGATCAAATAGGCTTTACTTCTGGGATGGAAGTATCCTTTGTGTTCAACATATGCAAATGAATACATGTGATTCATTACATAAATAAAACTCAAAGCAAAAACCACATGATATCTCAATAGAAGCAGAAAAGGCTTTGATAAAAGTCAATACTCCTTCTTGCT
>NW_012099210.1:6923853-6925738 GCF_000951045.1 Mandrillus leucophaeus
AAAAAAAAAAAAAAAACAGACAAAAGAAACAAACCCTCAACAAACTAGGCATTGAAGGAATAATATACCTCCAAATAATAGGAGACATCTATAACAAATTCATAGCAAACATCATATGGAACAGGCAAAAGCTGGAAGCATTCCCCTTGAGAACCAGAACAAGACAAGGTAGCCCACTCTCCCCACTCCTATTTAACATAGTATTGGAAATCCCAGCCAGAGAAATCAGGCAAGACAAAGAAATAAAAGGCATCCAAATAGGAAGAGAGGAAGACAAACGATCTCTCTTTGAAGATTATATGATTTCATACCTAGAAAACCCCATACTCTCTGCCCAAAGCCTCATTGATATGATAAATAACTTCAGTGAAGTTTCAAGGTACAAAATCAGTTTGCAAAAATCAGTAGTATTTCTATACACCAATAACATCCAAGCTGAGAGCCATATCAAGAATGTGATCCCATTCATAAGAACCACAAAAACAACAAAATAACTAGAAGTACAGCTAAACAGGGAGGTAAAAGATCTCTATAAGAATAATTACAAAACAGTGCTGAAAGCAATCAGAGACAACCCCATCAAATAGAAAAACATTCCATGCTCATAGATAAGAAGAATCAATACTGTTAAAATGGCAATAATTCCCAAAGTGATCCTATCGAACTACCAAATACATTTTTCACAAAACTAGAAAAAACTATTCTAAAATTCATATGAAACCAAAAAAGCCCAAACAGCTAAAGAATTCTTAAGTAAAAAGAACAAAACTGGAGGCATCACAGTACCCAAATTCAAACTACATTACAAGGCTACAGTAACCAAGACAGCATGGTACTGGTACAAAACAGACACATAGACCAATGGAACAGATTAGAGACCCCAGGAAAAAAAGCTGCCCGCCTACATCCATCTGATCTTTGACAGTGAGTGAGCATTACTGCCTGAGCCCCACCTCATGTAAGATCAGTGGCGGCACTAGATTCTTATAGGAGCTCAGACACTATTGTGAATTGCATATGCATGGTATCTAAGTTGTGTGTTCCTTATGAAAATCTAATTCCTGATGATCTGAGGTGGAACAGTTTTATCCTGAAATCAGCCCCCTAAAAACCATGGAAAAATTGTCTTCCATGAAAGCAGTCCCTGGTCCCAAATAAGTTGAGGACCACCGACCTACAGAAGGAGAGAATATATTTGCAAACTATGCATCAGACAAAGGTCTAATATTCAGAATTTATAAGGAACTTAAACAACATAGCAAGCAAAAACCAAAAAAAAATCCCATTAAAAAATGGGCAAAGACATGAAGTGTCACTTCAAAGGAAGACATACATGTGGCCAACAATCATATGAAAATATTCTCAACATCACTCATCATTAAAGGAATGCAAATAAAAACCACACCACACCAGTCAGAATGGCTATTACTAAAAATAAAAATAACAGATGCTGGCAAGGTTGCAGAGAAAAGGGGACATGTCTATGCTGCTAGTCAAAATGTAAATTAGTTCAGCTCCTGTGGAAAGCAGTGTGGCAGTTTCTCAAATAACTTAAAGCAGGACTACCATCCAACTAAGCAATCCTATTATTGGGTATATACCTCCCAAAATATAAATTATTTTACCATTAATTTGCTTGGGATAATGGCCTCCTAAGACTCATGCGTGTGTATGTTCATCATAGCACTACTTACAATAGCAAAGACATAGAATCAACCTAGATGCCCATCAACTGTGAAGTGGATAAAGAAAATGTGGTACATATACACCATGGAATACTAACCAACAATAAAAATGAACAAAATCATCTGCTTTGCAGAATCATGGATGGAACTGGAGGCCATTATCCTAAGCAAATTAAGGCAAGAACCAAAAACCAAATAGT
>NW_012099210.1:6927613-6930016 GCF_000951045.1 Mandrillus leucophaeus
AGCTGGGATTACATGTGCCCACCACCATGCCTGGATAATTTTTGTATTTTAGTAGAGACAGGATTTAGCCATTTTGGCCAGGCTGGTCTCGAACTCCTGATCTCAGGTGATCCGCCCACCTCAGCCTCACAAAGTGCTGGGATTATAGGTGTGACCCACCACGCCCAGACACAACTTTTTAAAGGAACTATTTTTACATGCAACGTATATCAATAATCTCAGACAAAATGTTGAATGAAAGAAATCAGACAAAATTATGTATTTTTGTGTTTCTGTTTATATGAAATTCAAGAATAACCAAAACAAACCTGCGGGATCAGAAGTCCAAATAACAGTTACCTTGGTGTGTATAGGGATAGTAGTGGCTGTGAGAGGAATAAGGAAGTTTTCTGGGGAGCTGAAATATTTTATACCTTGATCTGTGTGATATTTAAAAGAGTGTATCCAGATCTAAAAATTCATCAAAACATACACCTATGATTGGTATATTGATATACATCATTGATGTGACTCATTCTTCAATAAAAAGTAAAAAGTAATGTTAGAAATAAAAATCAACATAATAAGAGACAGTAGTCACATGAAATTACTATGCACTACCTTTCAAAAATACATTTGGAAAAAAGAATTGCTTCCTAGGAAGATATACCTTTTCAAAATTATATGAAGAGAATATTCTTATTAATGCAATCAATTAGTGAAAGAAATGAGGTTTAAGGATTGAAAGCTAAAAAAACAGAACAGTGATTATTCATTCTTATAACAGAAAATTCAAAAGATTTAACAAAAAAATCATGGACATTCATGAGACATTTCAGCAGTATCTTTAGCTATAGAATCTATGTACAAAATGTGATAAAATTTCATATATCAGGAACAACAAATTAGATAATAGAATTTTTAAAATCCTATTCTATAGATCTGAGTTGGTATAACATATCTAGCAATAATCCTATCAAATGTTGCCTATTTGGAGATAATAATTTTCCCTAAGTTAAGTGATATATTTAATGTAGTTCAAAAAAAAATCTCAGCAGGGTTTTAACAATTCTTACGAAGCTATCTAAAGTAATAAGCAACCAAAATTTGTCCATCAGAGTTCAAAATGTATTCACTAATTAAAACAATGTAGTTTCAAAATAGTGTTAGTCAAATATATATATATATAGAGAGAGAGAGAGACTAGCAAAAGATGAAAAAATACTGTGAATGTGATACAAACAGACCCCTGAATATATTGAAAGGTGGTCTTGGCAGAAGAAGTGCTATGCATCAGCAAAGAAAAGATGCCTCTTCCTATAAATGATGCTAGGACAACTGGCTCTCCATATGGAGAATGATAAATTAGATGCCTACCTCTTACCATGCCTGAAATAAATTCCAGATGGATTAAATACCTATATGTGAAAATGAAAATATTGAAACATTTATAAGAAAATATATGAAAGCAACGTTATGACATCAATGCAGAGAATCTTTTTTAAAGGAGACAAACAAAATTACCCCATAGAGTTAAAAGTAAATACATAGTCTGAGAATATTTACAATGCTTATAACTAATACAATTCTGGCAGCCATTCTCCTTCTAGAAATACTTGCAACATCTACACAACAAGAACTGTAACAGATGTTGGGTGTAGAATTGTTTGAAATAGTAAAAAAAGAAGTGAAATTTAGAAAAAACACTCATGCATATGTACACATATGCATATACATGCACATTTATATATATATGTATACATAGATATTCTTCAAGTATATAGGAGATATATACACATTTATACATTCATATAGATAGATATACATAACATATATAACTAGGTATATGTGTATATATGTGTGTGCATATATCTCATTTTGTTTCAGATCATGAGTATTATAAAAGTAATATATAACAACATATAATATATAATATATATCAAATATTACATATGAATAGATATGCGTGTATATATTATATTGTTATATGAATAGATATATGTGTGTGGATAGCTATATAGACAATAAATACATAGATATATTACCACAAATTTGTCTATCTTGCTAGCTAGCTAGCTAACTATATTTGTTGTAAAACCATAAAATCAATGCTATATGAATTAAGTAATCTGATTTTTACAATACTCATGATCTGAAGTAATAGTGAATACATAATAAAAGGATGAAGGAACTGTGGAGAGAAAAAAAGTAGATTTCAAATGTATGTATAGCATTCTACTTACACGAAAGTGAAAAATTTGCTTCAAATTTTTCATGAAAACCTTGAAGCAAAATTATGTATTAATATTTTATAAGACTTAGGCCAGGCACGGTGGCTCATGCCTGTAATCACAACACTTTGGGAGGCCGAGGCGGGTGGATCACAAGGTCAGGAGTTTGATACCAGTCTGATCAACATGGTGA
>NW_012099210.1:6931561-6932524 GCF_000951045.1 Mandrillus leucophaeus
AAAAATGAACAAAATCATCTGCTTTGCAGAATCATGGATGGAACTGGAGGCCATTATCCTAAGCAAATTAAGGCAAGAACCAAAAACCAAATAGTACATGTCCTCACTTATAGTGGGAGCTAAACATTGAGTACACACAGGCATGAGGAAGGGAACAATAGACATAAGGGCCCACTTGAAGGTGGAGGATGGTAGGAGGGTAAGGATCTAAAAACTACCAGTTGGGTATTATACTCATTACCTAGGTGACAAAATAATCTGTACACCAAACCCCCGTGACATGAAATTGACCATGTAGCAAACCTGCACATGTACCCCCTGAACCTAAAATAAAAGTTGGAAAAAAAATAGACAAATTTGAAAATCGTGATAATGATGGGTAAATCAGAAACAATCCTCCTTAAAAACACTCATGAGAGGGAAACATTTACAGTAAAACTGATTAAGAAAACAAGGAACCTAAATTATTTTAGAGGGATAACAATGGGAAAGAGTGTCCATACTGGATATCTAGATTTTTTCAATATTATTTATTTAAGGTAGGATGATTTTGGCATAAATTTAGAAAATAAATTATCACAACAGAAGAGAGACTGTAAATAAACTCACACATATCAAGTATCTTGATTTATGACAAAAAACAAAAACTCTGCAATTCAATGAGGAAAGAACGTTCTTTACAAAAGAATGGTGTTCGGTGCTCAGTCA
Organism: Mandrillus leucophaeus; assembly: GCF_000951045.1. NCBI lineage: Eukaryota > Metazoa > Chordata > Mammalia > Primates > Cercopithecidae > Mandrillus > Mandrillus leucophaeus. The sequence goes on from NW_012099210.1 coordinate 6,932,270, forward strand.
ATTAAACATCCATTTAAAAAATGTGTCCATTACCTCAAATCATGCCTAAAAATTAATTTGAGATGAACATTTGAACTAAATGTAAAGGTAAAAAAATTAGCAGCTAGAAGAAAGCCTAGTGCAACAAAATGTGCTCATGACCTTAAGATAGCAACATTTAAAACAAAAAACAAAAACAAAAACAAAAAACACGGGTAGTATCAACCATAAAAGGAAAACAGACCGGGCTTGGTGGCCTGTAGTCCCAGCACTTTG
>NW_012099210.1:6935674-6966209 GCF_000951045.1 Mandrillus leucophaeus
GTATACATAGATATTCTTCAAGTATATAGGAGATATATACACATTTATACATTCATATAGATAGATATACATAACATATATAACTAGGTATATGTGTATATATGTGTGTGCATATATCTCATTTTGTTTCAGATCATGAGTATTATAAAAGTAATATATAACAACATATAATATATAATATATATCAAATATTACATATGAATAGATATGCGTGTATATATTATATTGTTATATGAATAGATATATGTGTGTGGATAGCTATATAGACAATAAATACATAGATATATTACCACAAATTTGTCTATCTTGCTAGCTAGCTAGCTAACTATATTTGTTGTAAAACCATAAAATCAATGCTATATGAATTAAGTAATCTGATTTTTACAATACTCATGATCTGAAGTAATAGTGAATACATAATAAAAGGATGAAGGAACTGTGGAGAGAAAAAAAGTAGATTTCAAATGTATGTATAGCATTCTACTTACACGAAAGTGAAAAATTTGCTTCAAATTTTTCATGAAAACCTTGAAGCAAAATTATGTATTAATATTTTATAAGACTTAGGCCAGGCACGGTGGCTCATGCCTGTAATCACAACACTTTGGGAGGCCGAGGCGGGTGGATCACAAGGTCAGGAGTTTGATACCAGTCTGATCAACATGGTGAGACCCCGTCTCTACTAAAAAAATACAAACATTAGCTGGGCGTGGCGGCGTGCACCTTTAGTCCCAGCTACTCGGGAGGCTGAGGCAGGAGAATCGCTTGAATCCAGGAGGCAGAGGTTGAAGTGAGCTGAGATCATGCCACTGCACTCCAGCCTGGGCAATTGAATGAGACTGTCTCACAAAAAATATTGGTAAGACTTGGCGGAACATACATAGATTCAGTTATATTCTATCTGTATTTTATGATCATCATGATGATTAATTTCCAAAGTATCAATATGAAAACACTTTGAGATGCATGTTGCATATTATAATTAAGGACTCTTACCTATTAAATTTGACAGTTTTCCCAGCAACTTTATTTGGAAGGACTAAAAATTACATATAAAATATTATTTCTATTCTCAATCTACACCGCATTATTATAAATAATAAATAGTATGGCATGAAGTATAGATACTATAAGAGAGAAGCAACAGACATATTTAAAAGCAATTTATTTGTAACAGAATTAAAGATGTCCAATGGACCTTAAAAATCAGAGAATCTGAATAGAACAAGCAAGTGCAGTCCAAGAAAAAAAATAAAATTAAAAAAACGAGGTAAGTCATCAAAGTGGATATTGCTAGGATCTATTGTAGGGCAAATTAGGAGCTTGATCTAAATGGAGAAGATTTCATATTCGGGGGCAAAGTGAGCGGTAACAAGGAATTTCAAAGACAGTATTAGATTATTATATACCTTGAAAGCTTGTCAGAGACATTAGTAGTTGAGAGATATACATGTTTCCTACATGAAGCAAATTTAACCTTTATAATTAGATTTAATTTCATTGGTCCCACAATGGGTATGCTGTGCTATCTCCTAGGGAGGGTGAATTCTGGTATTAACTCATTCTTCAGCTGTTTCATCTCTAGATGTTGGCTGGTCCAGAATATGGGTGATGACTCTACCCTTTAATGGTATAAATCCTGCCTAACTTTTCACTTCCCAAACCTCTCCAAAATAAATTTAGTCTGTATCTCAATGGAAGTTTAATAAATTTCCTGAGTAAAGGAGCTGGAGATTATTCCCAAACAATAGAACGTGAATTAGTTGGGGAAGTGAGATTATAGAGTACACTTTATTCTCTTGGTCTTTCCTTTATTCCTGGGCTTTTGTGAGCTTCTATCTGATATAAACACTCTCAAGGCCTTCACTAATTCCCTCACTCTTTTCCCTTCTTTCTGTATTGCATTAGAAATGAATATGTTCTTTTTTATATGTAATTTTTACCTATACTTTCTGAAAAAAATCTAGATATTTTGTCTCTGAAGCCAGATCACCTGGGCTGGAATAGAAGTTCTGTTGCTTACTAGCCGTACAACCTCAGGCAACTTATTATATTCGTCAATTGTCAGTTTGCTCGTTGTAATAAAAGAGGGTTTTTTTCTGAACATTAAGTAAACTAAGACCACCTGTAACCCAATTATAAACTGGCCTAGCACATAGTAAGTGCCCAGAATAGTTAACTGCTGTTTCACATCATTTCTTGTAACTTCTGGCTGATATCCTCTGGGGAATACCCTGTAGGGCAGGGTTCTCTAACGCCTGGGCCACGGACCAGTACTGGAACGAGGCTGCACAGCAGAAGGTGAGCAGCGGGCCCGTGAGAGAGCAAAGCTTCATCTGTATTTACAGCTGCTCCCTATCGCCGGCATTACTACCTGAGCATCGCCTCCTGTCGGATCAGGAGCAGCATTAGATTCTCAAAGGAGGGTGAACCCTATTGGCAACTGCTGATGCCCCGTCTGGGACCGTCTAGTTACAGGAAAACAAGCTCAGGGCTCCCACTGATTCTACATTGTAGTGAGTTGTATAATTATTTTATTATATATTGCAATGTAATAATAATAGAAATAAAGTGCACAATAAATATAATACACTTGAATCATCCCAAAACTATCTCCCCAAAACCCATCCCAGTATGTGGTAAAATTGTCTTCCATCAAACTGGTCCCTGGTGCCAAAAAGTTTGGGGACTGCTGTTCTAGGGAATATATTCAGTCTATGTGCTGCTCCAGTGGTAGATTCCACTCTTCTCTAGAAGTGAATATTGCAATTAACCAAGTTCTCTGGCCTTATAATTGGTTTAAGGATGGGCATATGGTACAATTAGGGGCAATGAAACAGGATTTGGGGGCAGGTGGGCGGGGGGGGTGGTGCTAGAAGCGAGGCAGGTGCTTATTTTTTACTATTATGAGTTTGTAACAACATAAATTGAAAGCTATTGGTATTTTATGATAACAAGGTTAAAACTAAGGCCACATTTGATTACATGTTACATATTTTTGTAGCTGTATTTTTTGTCAGTTGCAACATGTATTGTAAATTATATACCTGGCTTAATAAGCTAAGAAGATAGCTGCAGTCCTATACTTAGATAACAAAATCTTTTCTCCTTTACATTTAAAGGAACTGTTTGGGGAAGAAATTGAGTAGATGTCTCCGTCTTAACCCTTCATATATCTTATTCATCAAAAGTAGTACTAATGAAAATAAATGTTCATGGAAATTTACATGCTCTTGCTCAATCCTTGTTAGTGATAACAAGTAGGGCTTTTTGCTAAAGAGTATTCTAGGTCCATCAAAGAATAAATCTAACTCTAAACAAGAAATGCATCATTTTGCACCAGTGATTGATATATTACACATCATTCTTATTTAAGACTGTAAACAAGATTTTATATCTCATTGTAGTTAATGAGACAAACAATGATACTTTTATATGAGATTTTTTTTTACCATAACCATGAATAACAAAGCACTGAGATATTATTTAATCTTTAAGTTTCATTTTAGAAAATAACAGAAACGGAACTATTTTTAGTACCAGGAACCAGGAGGCAAAGAAATGTCTGTGGTAAATCCATCCAAATAATGAGAATCAATACATTCTGCAATATCTGATTGAACAAATCAATACTTGCAGAAAAGAGATTCAAAAGGGAGGTGATCTTAAATATGCATCTGACTACTCCTTGGTGAACAGATTGCCTTCCTTAATGCTTAAAGTTTAGAAACATTAAAAAAAAAAAAAAACCACTTCTAATAGCATTTAAAAGATTAATTTTCATGCAATTCACTTCAGATTTTCAAAAAAAATTAAAAATCATTACTTTTTTGCTTTATCATCTCCTCAGCATGTTTCAGATGTCCTTTCAAAGAGAAATATTGTGACTTTGTTTTTAATTTTGGCATATGTAGTAGAGAAAGTATGAAGAGTTGAAGAGTCCCATTCATCTTCCTTTTTTAATTACAACAGTTCATTCTTATTTACTTATGCAACCGAATCTGAATTTCAATATAATTTTTAGGTACAGTGAACCTCAATCTTGCAGATAAATATAAAATGATGAAATAATTTTAAGTTAAATTTGATTTTAGAACGAATACCTACCAATTTCTGAAATAATCATTTTGTTCTTTATTTAAATTTTGTGGTAGGAGACATCAGAAAGCCCTTTGCTTCTTGTGTTGCACAAACTGAAAAGGCAGTCTAAATTTAGAAAGCATTACACAATTAATTTCAGGAGTCCTAATAATGAAATGTAAATAATGATTTTATTTTATTTTTTACTTTAAGTTCTGGGATACATGTGCAGGACACGCAGGTTTGTTACATAGGTATACATGAGCCATGGTGGTTTTCTGCACCGATCAACCCGTCATCCAGGTTTTAAGACCCACATTCATTAGGTATTTGTCCTAATGCTCTCCTTCCCCTTGCCTCCAAAATAATGATTTTAATTCACAAAAATATGTAGTGTCACCATCCCCAAAGCATTCATTACACTGTTGATAGTTCATGAAATAACATGAATCCTTGACGATAATGAAATGTATAATTATAATGACATCTTTTATATTGTGAGTTCCCAAATGAGAGGAAATATAATATCTACTTTTATAGTTATTCTGCAGTCTGAAGTAAAAATGGCAATTGGCCATAATCATAAATAAACAAAGAAGGCTATACAAAATATATATCACAGGTGATCAGAAACACCTTTCCTAATTTAAAAGAACTATGGTTATTTTAATTTAATGTACTATTTTAAAAGTGTACTGTTCATTGAATATTGCCAAATGAATGTGATAGTGAGGCCATATCACAAGCAAACTGTATTTCCAACTCTCCGAAAGTTATATCTTGCACTTTGTAGTCAATCTCTTCCCAAGCCTCTGGAAATCACTAATCTGATTTCTGCCTCTATAGTTTTGTCTTTTACAGAATGTCGCATAAATGCTGTAGTAAAACATATAGCCTTATAAATCTGGTCTCTGCCTCTTAGCAAAAGGCTTTAGTGGTTCATGCATATTGTTATATCAGTAGTTCATTTCCTTTGAAACTGAGAATTATTTCATTGTGTAGAGGTACTACAGTTTATTTAGCCATTTACATGTTGATGGACATTTGAGTTGTTTCTAGTTTGGGACGATTACGAATAAAATAGTCATAATTATTTGTGTACAGGTCTTTATGTAGACATATCTTTTCATTTTTCTTGGGTAAATACCTACAGGTGAAATTGTTGGTTCCTATGCTCAGTGTATAATTATCTTCCTTAAAAAAGTCGAACTGTTTTTCAAAGTGCTGTACCATACAGCATTCCCAAAACAAGGTAAGAGAGATGGATTGCTCTGCACCATCACCAGGATTTGGAATTGCCAGTATTTCTAAATTTAAGCACCGTAGCAGGTGTGTAGAGGTATCTCATTCTGTTTAATTTGCATTTCCTTTCTAATGATGCTTAGCATCTTTTCATGAGTTTATTTGCTATCTACACATGCTCTTTTGTTCATATCTTTAACCCTATAATTTAATGGGGTGTTTTTCTTCTTATTGAGTTGTAAGGGTCTTCCTGTAGTCTGGTTTACATGTCCTTTATCAGATACATGTTTTGCAAGTATTTTCTGTCAATATATGGCTTATGTTTTTTTATAGTGCCTTTCAAAGAGTAGATGTTTAGTTTTGATGAAGTTTAATTTATTAGTTTCTCTCTTTATGTTTTTGGGCTTTTTGTTGTTCTAATAAACATTTGCCTAACTCAAGGTGCAATAATTTTTCTTTTATGTCTTTACTAAAATTGTTTCACTTTTGTTTCATTGTAGTTCTATTTCATTCAAATAAATTTTGTATATAGTGTGAATTAAGAGTAAAGATTCATTTTTTATATGAATTTCAATTATTGCAGACATTTTTGTTCAAAAGAAAATCCTTTCCATTTTGAATTACTTTGGCATAGTTTCAAAAATTAATAAATTGATATGTGGGTTTACTTCTGGACTCTGTATCCTTTTATTGATGTTTTTGTCCTTTTTCCTCCGAAACAATACTGCCTTGAATTTTCTCAGCTTTTATTTTCCTGAAAATGTCTTCATGTATAGGAAATCTTAAAATCCAATAGTCCATGTCCTACAGTTTCTTTCTTTTTTTTCAGAAGATTTTTGATTTTTCTCCATATAAATTGTATAATTAAGTGGTCAATTTCTACCAAAAAAAAAAAACGTGGGATTTTGGTTGGGATTATGTTGATTCTATAGATTATTGTGAAGAGAACTTGATATCTTAACATATTTTTTTCTTCTAATCCCCAAATATGGTATAGGTCTGCATTTAGTTAGGTTTTTAAACAATATCTCTTCATAATGTTTGTAGTTTTTAATCTAGAAATTCCTAAATCTTTCATATTTTATGCTATTATAAGAGATACAATTTAATTTCAATTTTTAATTTCTCATTCTATACTTCCAATAGTCTAACTTCTTCCTTTCCAAGTATGATGTCCCCAAGTAGATGGTGGGTGAGAGATGGAACTCTATGCACAAAAGGAGGGGCTTTAGCTAAGGAAGATCATAGAAAATTTATTTATTAAAAACAGAATTAAAAAGAATACATGAAGCCCATAATCATTGGCAATAATCTCTTAAAAATTCACTTTAACGATAAACTCAAGATGGAAAGTATTAGTTTACATGTTGGTCTTAGTTGACAAAAATGGTTCAGCAGTGGATAGTGGATAAAGGGCATTATTCACCTATGGTTCCTACACATAATTACATATTATGCATTTCTAAAAAAGAATAAGAAATATCTCAATATATTGCTGCGAAAGAATAAGAAATATCTCAATATATTGCTGCGAAATGATCTTGTGTATATGTTATCAAATAAACAATCAAGAAGGGAAAAGGTTTGCATATTGTGCTATGATTTTCTCCTTAAAAGTACAGAGTAAGCATAAGCCTTCATATTTGCTTATATTTTTTAGAAAATGAAAACAAAAACCAAATCTCTATTCAATAATCCTCTGTTGGGAAACAAAAGGATTAAGATTAAGGGGACAGTGACAGAAGCTAAATTTCCCTAAATATAGTTTGCCTTGAAGATTTACTTTTTAACTATGTAATAATATTTTACATAATAACAAAATACCTAAAAGCAACCTCTAAAGAGTCTCAAGTAAAAAAAAAAAATCTACATACTCTGTTAGATGCATAATTAGCAACACACAGAAACTATTTGAAGTGAATTTAAAATACAATAATGTATCTTTCCTGTATGTCTCTAGTAGGATATATCTCAAGGAAAAACAATATTGAAAAAATTTAAACTTGTTTCAGTAATTACATTGTTGGTAGACTATTTTCGACATAGAAGAAAAGATGAACTGAATAAGATACGTGATATTAAGTAAAAGTCCTATATCCTTAACACGAATTCAAATAGCGTAAATTATGAATAATTTTTTCCTAAAATACATATGTATGCATATGCATTTGTATGTGTACATGCAAACATATACACAGATCTCTAGCTCTGTGTACATGCAAAAATACACAGATTTCCAGCTCTATCCAACTGAGATTACTTAGAACCAAAGACCAATCTCATGGAATGAAGATCTCTAGGTCTAAACTTACAGATTCAAACTATATATGGAAACGAACAGAAAACATGCATGTTTTCCATTAAAACAAACCAAAATCAATGAGTCCATGTCGGGGGAAAGAAACAAAGAATGTGATCCTGAAAAATTTTGGTATACCGGGTTGTAAGGAAGCTTCAAAGACTACTGAAAACACATGTGGTAGCCTACATCCAAAATCGCCACCATTGACCCTCATCTTCTGGTATTTATCAGGGTGTGTAGTCACCTCTATGATAAAGTGTGGAGACCTATGTAACCAATAAAATATTTGGAATTAACTATGTGTGTGTCCTATGACTAAGTCATTAGAGTCATTGCTACCTGTGCTTTGCTCTACTGAAATGGCTTACTCTGGGGAAAGCCATCTGCGATGTCATCAGAACATTAAAACAGCCTCTGGAGAGGCCCGTGTGTGGGGAAGAGAGGCCTCCTGGTAACGTGAAGCACAAGCTTGCCAACCGTGTGAGTGAAACAACTCAGAAGAGCATCCTCAATTTCTTTCAAGCCTTGAGATGACTGTTTCTCAGACAGACATCTTTAAAACTTCATAAGAGACCTTGACACAAGCTAATGAGCAATACTTAGTCACGAAGGGAAATGATATTTTCTTTAATATCCCACTTCTGTCTGAAACCTGTTTATATAACTTCATAAAACTTCAGTTTCCAGGAAGATGGACTGGAAGTACTTCTCCCTACTTTTTCTACTGAGTAAAAACCATGGACATGATATATTAAACAGAAGTAAGAAGGCTGTGAAGGATAAAGAGAAGAAGGTATATATTAAAGATAACTTGGGATCTAAAGAATAACACAGTGGTGACCTTACTTGGATTACTTGTTTGTTCGTTTGTTTGTTTTTTGGAGACACAATTTTGCTCTTGTTTCCCAGACTGGAGTGCAGTGCCTCCTGGGTTCCAGCAATTCTCCTGCCTCAGCCTCCCGAGTAGCTGGGATTATAGATGCCACACCTGGCTAATTTTTGTATTTTTAATAGAGATGTTGTTTCACCATGTCGGCCAGGCCAGGCTCGAGCTCCTGACCTTAAGTGATTCACCTGCTGGGATTACAGATGTGTACCACCACACCTAGCTAATTTTTGTATTTTTAATAGAGACGAGGTTTCACCATGTCAGCCAGGCCAGGCTCGAACTCCTGACGTTAAGTGATTGACCTGCCTCAGCTTCCCAAAGTGCTAAAATTACAGGCGTGAACTACTACTCCTGGCCCTTACTTGGTTTTGATATTGTTTCTTGTGTATCAGACATGGAAATGACAAAGTTGGCAACACGGAGATGTCAATGAGTAAAGGAAAAACAAACAAAAAGCCCACAAAACCCTTCTCTCTCCAGACAAAATAACAGAAAAGGAGTGGCCTCACAAGACAGAAAACTTTTAGGCAATAACTGCATAACTGCTCCACTCTTCATAGCTTCAAAAAACAACGACAAAAAATCAAGTTAAAGCCTTTGATTTCTCAGATGTAGCAAATAATTTTTTGACAAATAATCTATAATTTATATTATTCTTTATTTTGGATTAATATAGATACCTTAGTGAATTGATTCTATAGAATTCATTTAGATAATCCTAGAAAACAAATTAACATGTAAGTTGTCTCTATTTCATTATGTTTTAAAAAATAATTTCAGGGACTAGAGAATGTCATGTGGCACATGAAGTCGTAAGTAAGGTCATCCAGCATAGAAATTAAATACTGACTCCACCCACCCTTTCCCAGCATATGACATTAACAAGCTATTACCTGTCTGATCTTCCTTTTCCATATCTGTAAAAGTAAAACTAAAAAATCCTTGCAGGAGTTTTGCAATAATTAGTAATAATGTCATATATGGTACCTGACACAGAATAGTAACTGTATTATTTATGGTAAATCTATCACAAAGTTGGCACCTTACAGATGATTTCACTAACACAATGGATGATAATTTTCCCTGTGCATGTCGTTTCTAAGCAATTTTGGAGAATCTTTTAGAGGAAAGGAAATCCACGATGCTGAATATTTTAGGCTAGAAGGGAAGGGAAGCTGGCCCTTTATATGAGTTCTACCATCTATTCATTATCTAGCTAGAAATGTAAAAGTGTTCTTTCTTCATGTGGACACATTTTCAGCACCCAGGCAATCACAAGGTTGAAACAATTCTCCTACTTACATATCTCTTAAATCCCTCACTTCTTACCCCACTAGCTTCCCTCTCACTAAGGAACTGGTCATCCCTTAGGTGAACACCCAGCAGTGCCTCTCTGACACTTAGTATCTGAGTCCTTCTAATCATCACTTCTGTCTTGGAGATACATCAACAAGTTGCATTATATCATGTCCTTGTTAAAAATTATTCAAAGGTTCCCATTATCTGAAAGACACATTTTCATGTTTACTACATGAGATGCAGAGCCCTTATCATCTGGCTCCCTTTCCTACCACCCTCATCCCCAAATCTAGGCTACAGAAATATTGAATTATTTGCAGTTTCCAAAGCACAATTCACATTTGCGGCACCATCTTTGCATTTGTGGTTCATCGCTCTGATGTAATCATTTGACTTATTTACCAGAGGAATCGTATTCTCTTTCTCAAGTCTTAGATTAATGTTGCATCTTCTGTGATGTTCTGTGTGGCTCATATAAATCAACCTAATATCTTCCAACACTTTTTCCACTTTACCTTGTATGTTATGCACATTATTATTAATGCCTTTATAATTTTATATGTTCATGTCTATCTTTCTACTAAACTTTATAGTTCTCAGTGGTGGGAACTAATTATTGCCATCACTGTGTTCCCAGGCTCTTGTATAGTTGTAGCTCAATAATTATTTGTTTAATAGATGAGTGTACGACGGTCCTAGTCTACCACTCATATGCTAATTGGATACACTAATGGGTAGCTCATTCCTAACCAACCCATTTCAATTGTTTTCAACTTGCAGGGATCAGAGGGGCAAAGTTTCATATACCACCTAGTTTTCTTATAAGCAGATACTACTCTGCTCCTACCTCATTAGTATGAAGTACTCACAGAGAGTTCAGGTGAAAGGGGGATCATGGTCACAGTTATTGAGTAAATCATATTATTGTTCAAGAGAAACAACAGTATTATCCAATGTTTATCATTTAACATTATCTAATATATGTAATTTTAAATACTTAATATTATCTACTGCCCTGTAGAAACTTTGCATAGGTTAACCCATTTAATCTATAGATGCTATAATTATCTTCATTGTATAGATGAAGAAATTGAGACAGAGAGGTTACCGAGCTTCCCCAAGGTTATACAGAATGCAAGCGAAGGATCAGGGATTCATCCCAGAGTGTGTAGCTTTGGAGATCTGTGTTCTCAACCACCACATTATATCACTGTATAATTGACTGTAGTGTCACAAGATTTTGACTCAGCCTGTTTCTAGGCTGATCTGTGTACAGTTGGTGAGTTCGCCAGGAGCTGTTTGCAAGAGAGATTTTTTTAAGCTGGAAAAAAAAAATAGGAGAAAGATTTCTGTACAACTGCCTAGGAGAGTTAGAAAAGACTACAGAAGATAGCATCCTGCCTATCTTGGGTAACAGTTTCCCAGCAGGGGCAATGAACTTTTGCCTGAGACTTATAGAAAGAGGAACTCTAAGGTGAAAATAAAAAGTTGTTTGCACAAGAGAATCTTAGAGGCACAAGGCATAAATGGCTCTCAAAAATCCAGATGACAAATCAGGAGGAAGTTAACATTTATCTCACTTTTGCACAGAGCCTAGTAGGTATTCGGCTTATCAGTATTTTAGGGATGTGGTTCTAAAACTTAGAGGTACATTGGAAACACTTAGGATGTTGTTAACATTCAGATTCAGTAGGTCTAGGGTGGACCTGATATTCTGCATTTCTAAAAAGCTCCCCAAATGTTAATGTGTCTGAACCCTGAACCATAGATTACACTGTGAGAGTAAGAGGGATTCAGAGAAATTTAAGTGATGTGGACTGTGGCCATCAACAAGGGAGCTAGAAACAACAAACAAATAAAAACTCAATAACATAGGAGGAATTGCAAATCAACTGGGAACCCAAAATTATCTGGTTGAGGCTTTGAGGTAATCTGTATTTCCCCTGTTATTCAGAAGCAGTGCAAAGTCTTTCTTAAAACATAAGCAAAATTCTGAAGGTGTATATTTTCACGGCAATTTTGGACTATCAACACCAGTGGCCGCTGCTCCACCCATTCTCACTTGAATTCTTCCTCTCATGGATAACTGCTTTCTGCGTTAGCACACTCATCCAGAAGGAAAACCAAGTCAGTTTTCCACATTTTCCTCCCAAACTATTTACCAAAAACCATTGCATCTAAAGTCTTTAATGCAGAGCAAATTTTAGTGATGCGTTAAGTGGTGAAGCATTTCTGTACGTCAGAAACGCAAACATCTACAACTATTCTTGAATTCTTTAGCTTCCCCACCACTGATCATTTCTCTGGCCCTCGTGTGCCACAGAACTCAACTTCATCTGTCTTACTGCATTGCTACCTCCCTTCTCATATCCCATTTCTCCCTGCTTGCACCAAATACAAAATTCCTTAACGATGTTTCATGAATAACAATATGGCTCTTACTTTGTGTTCTACAGACGAAGGCATCAAAGGCCCAGATTTCCCCTCCTAAGACAGCATATAAAAATATCCTCTCCCAAACTAAAAATAATTAGTAAATGTTTAAAAAGTTATTTCTTACAGAATCCCTGGTGGCAGCAGTTAAAATGTTCTACCTAACCATCTATAAATGTGTATTGTTTATTGATTATCAAGTATATGCACAGTGCAATGTTATGTATGTCATCAAGGCTTGCAAAAAATAATTCTACACTTCATCACTAATTATTTACATTGAAGTTATGTCTCATTAAGTCTTTAAAATCCCAGTTTTAATAGTTTGTATATGTGTGTTTTAATTTATTCATCTTAGCCAACATGTTAAATTAAAATATATATTTTTAACATATATATTTATATATATTTAATTTCATGTGGATAAACAAATGTGACTAAATACCAAATTGTTTTTATGTAAGGACAGTTTGGTGTCATTGTTGTTTCTTTTCTTCTTTGCTTGGTAACTCTTTACTTCTGTTCTCTTTTTCACTCTATAGTTGAGCCCCTATTCCCAATCTAATTGTTAAGAAAAAACTGAATGTCTTCTTTTATTGTTCTCTGGACCAATGGGAAGCTAAATAGAACCATATATCTATCACACACACACACACGCATTTGCACATACACATATATAGAATAAACTAGACTGATGATACACTGCGGCTTGCTTTACTCATTCAATAATACATAAGGAAAATAACTATGTAATCTCATGGAGCTATAATTAATTCATTTTAAAGTCTATTTTTGACTTATTAAAATTTATAAATAAATGGAAAAAAGTCTATCAAATGCTCTTTCTCTCGAAACAGTGAGTTCATCCCCAAGTAATCAGCAGAAGCAATCAATAAATCAATAAAATCATAACTTTTATAAACCTAAAATTATTTTATAAAAGTAAACATTTAAATCCCTAAAATGACTGCAGATTTGTGTCTTAAGAGATCTCACCATACTTTTTGGTTTAGCAACCAAAAGTTAAAGTTGTTCATTGTTTTGTATTCTTTCATGAGTTTGTTCAGTTAGCTGTAGCCACAAGAGCAGGCATAGGAGAGGCTCAGGAAAACAAAACTTTTTAATATTCATAGGTCCTAGAGGCACCAAATGCCACCTGAGTTCACATGGGAAAGACACCGTGGTGGTCAGGAGGCAGAAGACAGGAGCAGGGAAGAGTTAGGCCACTGCCTTTATTGAGGTTCCCAAAGGAAAGGTAAGGCAGATGGATTGAACCATTGATGATTGTCTAGTTTGCGTAATTACAAAAGGAGTTGGGCTACCAGGGTAATCTGTAGTTCCCTGGTACCTGGCCCTGGGATAACTAAGGCAGAGGCATATTGCCTTCTGGGTTTATGAACCAGACGGAGAAGATAAAGCTCCTGATCGGTTGGTTTCCATATCAAAGACATGAGCCCTTTATTATCTTTAAGAATTAACTAGCCCAAAGAGAAGCAGTCACGACCCAGCTAGAAAAGATTTTTAAGATGTCAAAACATCGTAACGTAAAGAAAATATTGAAGTATTTTAATACATTGGTTATTATTTAGTTTACTTGTAGAAGGTAATTATGATTTATCTTGCACAGATGCATTGATTTAGAGATCAAATTACCTGCAACTATATTGTGAGGACTGACATTTGGAAGACTCATTTTGCTTTTCTATTTTTGATTAATTGACATAATGAGGTGAGGCAATAATTTTTTCTCTTGCTAAACAAAGATGGTAAATATTCTTTCTGCAATTCCAATTTACCACAACATCATCACAGACCAGAGGCACTGTCAGGCAATGCATAGGGTGTAATGGAGAGATTCCTGTCCACTCTATCTATTATTAATAGCTCAGTAGGCAAAACATAAATTAACTTCTGTGACCTAAATGGAAAAGGATTACAGATTACATTAAACTGCTAGAACAATACAGAAGGCCATGCTAAAATACCAGGCATTAGAATGATGCCAGGAAAAAACAAAGAAGATATAGAAAAAAAAAAAAACACATCATAATTGTCAGAGTCAAATCATAATTAACACATGGGTTTGTACAAGATTGTTTAAAATATGGTCTTCTTATGAGTAGAGACTAAATATTTCTGATCCCTCTCTCACAGCAGTAACATATTATTAAGAGGGCAATGCAGATATTCACACTAGTAACAAAAGACCATTAGGTTTCTATATCCGCATGTATATCTCTTAAAACTCCTGATATCGAGCTGCTGGATTTTTGCACAGGGCACGTCAGAATGTGTCATGTGTGGGGATACTGGAGAGTAAACTGCGTTGCTGCAGATGTTTTTATCTGGAATCACTTGTTCCAGATCCCAGCTTGGCCTTTTGTCTTTCCCCTCAAAGGAGGAAAAAATGCTAACAGTATTATCTTTGCCTCTGAGAACAGATAAGATATGTCATTCATTTTATTCATTTGTTATTTATCCCTTGAGTTTCTTGCCAATATATGTAGTGCTGAGACCCTAATCGTGGTAACATCTTATCCTTTAAAAACAACTAGACTCAAAACAATTATAGGCTTGAGATAATAAGAGAGACAAGAGAAGGAGAAATGTAGAAGAATACATGCGGTGGAAGTGAGGTGAGGTTAATTGAAATGTAAGAAATGGAGTGACATAAAATGCAAGAAATGGAAAGATTGAAAAAATAATAAAACCATTAAAACCCCCAAAAATGTAAGGTTTACTCTTGAGGAAATATTTTCCAGAACTTTGTGGCTATTGATTTGTCTTCTTGACTCAATAAAACTGAGCTATCACTTGAAATCTATTCTGACTCAAAACTCTTGTTCCATAAATGTTAAGATCTATAGGTTTATTACACAAAAAGATTAGGATGTATCTTAATCATTGTTTTCTTCGCTCACACGTTACACAGATACACGTACACACAGAAGAAAAGAAAAGGATAATTTTTAATAAAATTATGTTACCATTTTAAAATACATATTTGTGTGATAATTGTTAATTTAGATGATTTCCTAGAAAAAAATACATCTAATAAAAGACAAACTTGCAAAACAAAAGAATGTGAGGCTAATAATGCTGTTTAATCACACAAAATTTACATGTCATCTTTGTCATTTATCACAAGCAATATGGTAAAATGCTCTAATAGTTTTTCTGTTTTATTCTCAGTTTTGCGTATGCAACTTAACATGCTTTTTTTAAGGCTGTATTTTCATTTCTGACTGAGTGTGCATTTATTCCCTTTTATTGAAATTGTGGTACACCGTATGATTTTTCCTCATTTTGTTGGTTAATTGAGAGAAACTTTTCATTCACACAATACACTGCATAGTGTTCATTGCTAAAAATAAATGCTTTTTTTTTTTCCAGGGTATAGTCTCAAACATGAAATTGCAAAACCTACGTGTATACTTGATTTTATCTTATTATTAATTCATTAATCTTGTTTAATAATAATTTACTTGATTCTTAGCGTTCTTTTAATTTGCATTTCTTCCAATACTAGTAAGATTGTGTAACTTCAATGTGATGAATACATACACTACACTTATACATATACATATACATTATGTATACATATACATGTGATGCTATTACCTGTATGCTTCGTGTAAAATCATTTGCTCACTTTGACGTCAATCTAATGTTAAATCTATAATTATCCAGATAGTCTGATAGTGGCATAAGAATATACGTGTAGATCAACAGAATAGATTTAATGTTCTAAAATAAACTTTTATGTTTGTGGTACATTGATTTTTCAGAAATGTGCCAGGGCAATTCAATGGGAGGAAAATTGACTTATCAACAAATGGTACTGGGGCAATGAAATGTTGATATTCAGAGCTTTCTCTTTGACTCACACAATATACAAAAAATTAGCTTAACTGAATGATAGCTCTCACTGTAAGAGCTAAACCTGTAAAACTTCTATAAGAAAATATACAAGAAAATGTTCATGATTTTAAGTTCTGGATTTCTAAGATATGACACTAAAACTGTGATCCATAGAAGAAATCAATGATAAATTTCACTTTATCAAAATTAAAAAATTTTGTTTCAAAAGACACCATTAAAAAAGTAAAAAGCAAGAGTCACATACTAAGGGAAAATATTGCCATTCAGATATGAAAATAATATGTTTTAAACATATATTTTTAAAATATCCTTAGCCCATTAAAAATGAGAAAAGGTAGTTCTGGTTCAAGATGGCTGACTAGATGTAGCTAGTGGGCACCTCTTCCATGGAGAGAAACAGAAATAACAAGTAAATATTCACACTTCAGACAGATTATCTAAGAAATAACAAAGGATTTCATCAGAAAAGTGACAGGAATTATGGAAAGAAGATGAGAGTGAAGCCAGGCAGCCTGCTGGGCTGTTATCAACATGGAGCTGGGAGAGGCGCCCTCACTTGTGGAAGGGATGAGTAGGGAACTACTGAGACTCCACACTTTCTCTGAAGTCTTTTACAGTCCTAACTATGGGAGAGCCTCTCAACCACCCAACCCGAGAACTGCAGAGTAACACAGAGTGTTGCCTACAAATTGCACAGAGACATTGCTCAAAATCACATAGAATCATACATGCATTTGAGTCCTGAGCAGCTGATGCCCAGTGCCACTCTGAAAGCCCAGACCCTAGAGACCTGGGCTTTGCTCTGGGACTGCCAACACCACTTGTGCCATGGCTTCCACCAAGTAAGGGATGGATCGTGGAGACTGGGCAGCTATGTTTGCCCCAGCAATGGATACAGCCACAGCTGCTACAAGATTGAGGAGAGTGTGAACTATGCACCCCATGGTTGCCTGCCTCCACTGGCTCCCTCTGTGTGGGCCTGCCATATTCAGTGGTGGGCCCTCAGTGCAGCCACCCTGCCACCTCCTGAGCATTTCAACTGCAGCTCAGCATGATTCTGAGAGCCCAAACGCTAGAAACTTGTGTTCTGCCCTGTGGTTGGCACTGCTGCCTCAGCAGCTGCCACGGCAGCCACGCCATGGAGGGAGTATGGAGACTGGGAACCTTCATGTGCCCCAACAATGAATACCATTGCTGCCACTGCAGGATGGAAGCATGAGTGGACCACATGCCTGACAGGTGCTAGCCTCCACTGCTCCTGCTGAGAGCTCTCCTGCTGAGAGGGGCCTGCCTTCCCTCCCAACATCTCCATGGCATAGCTACTCCGCTCTTGCCTGAACCTTTCAGCAGCAGCCTGATACCATTCTGACAGCCCAGTCCCCAGTGGCCTGCATTCCATGATGGGGCTGTCACTGCCACTGGTAGCAGGCCAGGGAGAGTACATGGAGACTGAGGGCCTTCGGGCATACCAGGGACAGTTGTTGTTGCTTCTGCTCCTTCAGGACAAAAGCATGAGCAGTCTGTGCATCCCTCCACTACCTGCCTCCACTGCTCCCTCTGAGAGGGGCCTGCCTACCCTGTTGGCAGGCCCACAGTGCAGCCACCCTGCCACTGCCTGAGTGTTCTGCCTGCATGCCCTAAATACCTGACCACCTCTCCCTATCACTACCAGCATGTGAACTTGGAGACCTAAGGGCAAATCTTCTGGTCAAGTCCCAGCCCAGTTCTTCCAAGACCCGTGCATGCAGAGGGCTGTCTAGGGACTTGAGGACTACAGATTTGCCTCGCCTGGTCCACCATGTCTAGCACCTGATCATTCCTCCCAGGGTCTGAGGTCAAGCTGACCCAACCAGCTGAAACCACCACAGCTGACACCTACCAGCATGCACTAAAAGGCATAGCCCTTTCCCCTCTCTACAAAAAACAGCATCACAGCATTGTTCCGTATCAGGGAACAGGTGAGCCTCAAAGCTGTCTGTATTTGCTGAGGGAAGATATTTCACCTTAAAGTCAGTTCCATGGAGAACTGTGGGACAGGAGTTTTCCATGGCTCTTGTCTACATTGTGACCTTGAAATAGAGGACAGTCAGTGAACTGAGAGTCACAAGCCCTGGGACATGTGATAGAGAACTGGATCATGTTCCTGCCTGCCAAGGATATGAAGCTGGTGCTGTCCCCTTCCCTACTGTGGAGACTTCAGTACAGTGGAGACCTCAGTACACAGAATACAGTGAGCACTGCTTATATGCCTAGTACATTACTACTATAACCATCGCATAAGAAACCCCCAACACAAAGTCTGTCTATAACCAAGGAACTCATACAGAGCTTTAATCCCATGAATGCACATAGAATTAAATCCAAACACAACAAACATTACAGTCACATCCTCAAGGCAGGAAAAAAAAGATTCCATCTAAATAATCTAAATGAAAGTAAATTCAAAAATAAAAGTAACAGCTTCTTCAGAGGAGAAGGAACCAGCATAAGAACTCTGGCAATATGATTAAATAGAGCATTAGGAAATCCTCAAAGAATAAAACCAACTCTTTAGAAATGAAAATTCTGAAGCAATATGTAAAGAATTCAAAATATGGGCTTTAAAGAAGGCCAATGAGATTGAAATGAAAATTGAAACCTCACACAAAGAAATCAGAAAATCAATTCAGGATTGAAAGGGAAGACAATTACTTTTTAAAAAGAAAACTTTTGGATATAAAAAAATATTGCAGGATTGTAAAATACAATTGAAATCTTTAATGATAGGTTAGACCAAGCAGAAGAAAAACAATGTCAGAATTGGAAGACAGATTTTTTTGAATTAGCTCAGTCAGACAAAAATAAAGAAAAATGATTTTTTTAAAATAAATAAAGCTTTTGAGAAATATGGGATTATATGATGTGCTCAAGCCTACAAATTGTAGCTACTCTGGAGGGAAAAGAATAAAAAGTAAAAAGCACGGAAAGCCTATTTGAGAGAATAATTCAGGATAAGTTCTCTGGTCTTGTTAGAAATCTGGAAATCCAAATACAAGAAGCTCAGAAAACTCCTGGGAGATACAGGGCAAAAAGAGCTTCACCAAAGCATATAGTCATCAGGCTCTCCAAAGTTAGCATGAAGGAAACATTTCTGAAAGTGGCAAGAGAAAGACATCTAATCATTAAAAAAAAAAAAAAAAAAATCACATCAGACTAACAGTGGACCTCTCAGCAGAAATTGTAAAATCCAGAAGATATTGAGATCCTATCTTCAGTCTTCTTAAAGAAAAAAAAAATGCAATCCAAGAATTTTGCATCCTACTAAATAAAGTTTCATAAACCAAGGAAAAATAATGTCTTTCCAAGATAAGCAAACACTGCAGGAATTGTTCACCATTGGACTGGCCCTAAAAAAGTGCTCAAAAGAGTTCCAAATATGGAAATGGAAAACAATACTCATCATCATAAAAACACATGGAAGCATAAAACTTTCACTTATAAAGCAATTACACAATTGAGATAGCAAAGCAACTAGTTAATAATTAACAATATGACTGGAACAAAATCTCTTACATCATTTATTAACATTGAATGTAAATGGACTAAATGCTCCACTGAAAATATGTAGGCTGTTGGAATGAGATAAAAAATCATGATCCAATCATATGCTGCATGGAAGAAATCCAACTAACTGGCAAAGACACTTATATACTGAAAGGAAAAGGAGTGCAAAAAGATATGCCATGAAAATTGGAAACAAAAATGATCAGGAGTGGCTACATTTACATCAAAGAAAACAGATTTTATAGCAAATACAGTTAAAAAATGAAGAATGTCATTATATAAGGATAAAGGAATCAATTCAACAAGAAAATATAATAATTATAAATATATATGCACTCTATAGTGGAGCACCCAAATTTATACAACAATAGTACTTGATATGGTTTGAATGTGTTGCCACCCAAATCTCATCTTGAATTGTAGTTGCCATAATCCCCACGTGTCATGGGTGGCTAGTTACCCCCATGCTGCTGTTCTTGTGATACTGAGAGACTTTTCAAGAGATCTACTGCTTTGATACAGGGCTTTTCCTCCTTTTGCTAGGCACTTCTCCTTCCTGCCACCATGTGAATAAGGACATGCTTGTTTCCCTTCCTACCATGATTGTAAGATTCCCACAGCCTCCCCAGCCATGCTGAAAAGTGAGTCAATTTTATTTATAAATTACCCAGTCTCAGGTATATCCTTATAGTAGCATGAGAATGGACTAATAGAGTAAATTGGTACCAGGAGTGGGTGCTGGTATAAGGATACCCAAAAATGTTGAAGCGACTTTGGAACTGGGTAACAGGCAGAGACTGGAACAGTTTGTAGGGCTCAGAAGAAGACAGAAAATGTGGGAAAGTTTGAAACTTCCTAGAGACTTGTTGAATGGCTTTCACCAAAATGTTGATAGTGATAAAGACAATGAACTCCAGGCTGAGGTGGTCTCAGATGAAGATGAGAAACTTAATGGGAACTGAAGTAATGGTCACTCTTGCTGGGCAAAGATTCTGAAAGCATTTTGCCTCTGCCCTAGAGATCTGTGAAATTTTACTTGAGAGAGATGATTTAGGGTATCTGGTGGAAGAAATTTGTAAGCAGCAAAGTGTTCAACAGGAAGCACAGCATTACGACTTGGAAAATTTGCATCCAGATGATGTGATAGAAAAGAAAACCCCATTTTGTGGGTAGAAATTAAAGTCTGCTACAGAAATTTGCATAAGTAATGAGTAGCCAAATGTTAATCACCAAAACAATGGAAAAAATGTATCCATGGCATGTTAGAGACCTTCATAGACCCTCCCATCACAGGCCTGGAGGCCTAGGAGGAAAAAAATGGTTTCATGGGCTGGGCCCAGGGCTCCCCTGCTCTATGCAGCCTAAGGACATGATGCCCTGCATCCCAGTTGCTTCAGCTCCAGCCATGGCTAAAAGGAGCCAACTTACAGCTCAGGCCATTGCTTCAGAAGATGCAATCCCCAAGGCTTGGTGGTTTATACATGGTTTTGGACCTGGGGGTACAGAGAAGTCAAGAACTGAGGTTTGGGAACCTCTGCCCCGATTACAGAGGATGGATGGAAACACCTGGATGTCAGTTTGCTGCAAGTGCAGAGCCATTATACAGAACCTCTGCTAGGGCAGTAAGGAAGGGAAATGCAGGGTTGAGCCCCCACACAGAGTCCCTACTAGGGCACTGCCTGGTCAAGTTGTGAGAAGACGGCCAGCATCATCCAGAACCCAGAATGGTAGATCCACCGATGGCTTGCACTGTGCACCTGGAAAAGTGGCAGACAGTCAACATCAGTCCATGAAAGCAGCCAGGAAGGGTGCTATACCCTGCAAAGCCATAGAGACGGAGTTGCCCAAGGCCATGGGAGCCTACCTCTTGTATCAGCATGCCCTGGATGTGAGACATGGAATCAAAGGAGATCATTTTGGAACTTTAAAGTTTAATGACTGCCCTATGGGATTTTGGCCTTACATGGGGCCTGTAGCCCTTTTGTTTTGGCCAATTTCTCCCACTTGGAATGAATGTATTTGCCCAGTGGTTGTACCTCCATTGGATCTAGGAAGTCACCAACTTACCGTTGATTTTACAGGCTTATAGGTGGAATGGACTTGCCTTGTCTCAGATGAGACTTTGGACTGTGGACTATTGAGTTAATGCTGGAATGGGTTAAGACTTTGGAGGACTGTTGGAAGGACATGATTGTTGCATTAGTTCTCACTCTGCTAATAAAGACATACACAAGACTGGGTAATTTATAAAGGAAAGAGGTTTAATGAACTCATATTCTACATGGCAGTGAAGGCTTCACAATCATGGTGGAAGACAAAGAAAAAGCAAAGCAACATCTTACATGGTGGCAGGCAAGAGAGAAGTGAGAACCAAGTGAAAGGGGAAACCCCTTATAAAATCATCAGATCTCATGAGACTTATTCACTACCACAAGAACAGTAGGGGGAAACCACCCCCATGATTCAATTATCTCCCACTGGGTCCCACAACACATAGGAATTATGGGAACTACTATTCAAGAGGAAATTTGGGTGGGGACACAGCCAAATCATATCAATTATGTTTTGAAATGTGAGTACTTGAGATTTGGGAGGGACCAGGGGTAGAATAGTATGGTTTGTCTCTGTCTCCACCCAAATCTCTTCTTGAATCATAGATTCCATAATCCCCACATATTGTAGAAGGGAATTGAATAATAATGAGTTTTCCTCATGCTATTCTTATGATAGCAAGTTCTCACAAGGTCTGATGGCTTTATAAGGAGCTTCCACCTTTGCTTGGCCCTCATTCTTCTCCTTCCTGTCACCTTGTGAAGTAGGATGTGTTTGCTTCCCCTTCTGCCATGATTGTAATTTCCTCACAGCCATGCTGAACTGTGAGCCAATTAAACCTCTTTCCTTTATAAATTACCCAGTCTTGGGTATGTCCCTATAGCAGCATGGGAATGAACTAATACAGTACTAGACCTAAGAAATGAGATAAATAGCAATAAAATTATAATGGGGAGGGGGCTTCAGCACCCCACTGACAACATGGGACAGATCATCAAGGCAGAATTTTAGCAAAGAATGTCTAGACTTAAATTTAACTGAAGACCAAATGAATGTAACAAACATTTACAAAACATTCTGTGCCACAACTGCAGAATATACACTCTTCTCTTCTGTGCATGGAGCATTCTCAAAAATAGATAATATACTAGGACACAAAGCAAGTCTCAATAAATTTTTTAAAATCAAAATTATATTAAATATTTTTTAAACCACAGCAAAATGACGGTAGAAATCAATACCTAAAGGAGCTCATGGAAATTAAACAACCCATTCTTAAATATTTGTTGAGTAAAAATGAAATAAAGGTGGAAATTATAACAATTTTTAAACAAATGGAAATAGAGACAAATCATACGAAAACCTCTTGGATACAGCAAAAGCAAGGTGAAGAAGAAAGTTCATAATGTTAAATGTCTGCATCAAAAAGATAGAATGAGCTCAAATTAACAACCTAACACTGCACCTCAAGGAACTACAGAAAAACAACAAACCACACTCAAAGATAGTAGAAGAAAGGAAATAACAAAGATCAGAGCAGAACTAAATTAAATAGAGATCAAAATAATATAAAGCATTAATAAAAGAAAAAGTTATTTGAAAAGATAATAAAGTTGATAGACTGGTAGCTAGATTAACCAAGAAAAAAAGAAGATTCAAATTAGCACAATCAGAAATGATAAAGGTCACAGTACACCTGATACCACAGAAATATGAAGATCATCGGAGACTGTCATAAGCATCTCTATGTGCACACACTAGAAAACCTAGAGGGAATAGATACATTCCTGAAAATGTACAATCTCCTAAGATTAAACCAGGATAAAATAGAAATTCTGAACAGACTAATAATGAGTAGTGAAATTGAATCAGTAATTAGAAAAATATTCTAAGATGAAGAAGCCCACCACCAGATAAATTTATAGCTGAATTCCACAAGGAAGAACTGATACAAATCCTACTGAAGCTCTTCCAGAATATCAAGGAAGAGGGAATCCTTTTTAATTCATTCTGTGAAGCCAGCATAAGCCTAATACCAAAATCAGGCAAGGACACCACACACACAAAAAAAGAATGCTAGAAGCCAAGAACCCTAATGGATATAGATACAAAAATCCTCAACAAAATACTAACAAACCAAATCCAACAGCATGTCGAAAAATGATACACAATGATCAAGTGGATTTTATTCCAGGGATTCAAGTATAGCTCAACATATGCAATCAGTAATGTGCAAATCACATATGCACATTAACAGAATTAAGAACCTGAACCATATGATAGTCTCAATAGAACAGAAAATGCATTCAATAAAATCAAGCATACCTTTATGATGAAAACCCTGGACAAACTAGGCATGGAAGAAACATGCCTCAAAATAATAAAAGGCATATATGACAAACCCACACCCAACATCATGTAAAACTAAAATAAGTTGAAAGCATTCCCCTTAATAACTTTAGCTGGACAAGGATGTCCACCATCACCACCATCACCTCTCCTATTCAACATAGTACTAAAGGCTTTAACCATGGCAACCAGGCAAAAGAAAGAGTAAAATGCATTCAAATTGGAAAACAGAAAGTCAAATTATATCTGTTCACAGATGATATGATCTTATATCCAGAAACCCCTAAAGCCTCCTCCAAAGACTCCTGGATTTCCTAAATGTCTTTAGTGATGTTTCAGTATATAAAATTAATGCACAAAAATCAGTAGCATTTCTATACACCAACAATGATCAAGCTGAGAACCAAATCAAGAACTCATTGCCATTTACAAAAAAAAGTACAATATGTAGAAACATATTTAATCAAGGAGATGAAAGATGTCTAGGAGCAAAACTACTGAACACTGAAAAAAAAAATAATGGATGATACAAACATATGGAAAATCATCCCTTGTTCACAGATTGGAAGAATCAACACTGTAAAAATGGCCATACTGCCCAAAGTAAGCTACAGTGTCAACACAATTCCTATCAAATTTCCAATGTCATTTTTCACAGAATTAGAAAAAAAGAAATTCTAAAACTCATATGAAGCCAAAAAAACAAAACAAAACAAAACAAAACAAAAAACACTCGAATAGTCAAAGAAATCCCACAGGAAAAAAATAATAATAAAGCTGGAGGCATCTCATTATCTGACTTCAAATTATACTTCAAGGCTATAGTAACCAAAACAACATGGTACTCATATAGAAATAGACACATAGATTAATGAAATAGAATAGAGAACCCAGTAATAAAGTCACTGATCTTTGACAAAGTTAACAAACAGTATACCAGGACACCCTATTGAATAAGTGGTGCTGGGAATATTGGAAATTAATATGCACAAGAATGAAACTGCACCCCTATCTCTCATCATATACAAAAATTAACTCAAGATGGATTAAGGACTTGAATATAATAAGAGACCTGAAACTGTAAGAATCTTAAAAGAAAACCTAGGAAAAACTTATTAGGACATGAGCCTAGGTAAATAATTTATGACTAAGCATGCAAAAGGACATACAGCAAAAACAAAAATAGAAAAACGGGCCTTAACTAGACCAAAAAGATGGTGCATGGCAAAAGAAATAACAGAATAAATAGACAACTTACAAAATGGGAGAAAATATTTGCAAGCAATTTATCCAACAAAGAGCTAGTATTCAGCATCTAAAAGGAACTCAAACAACTCAACAAGAAAAAGCAAATAAACCCACTGAAAAGTGGACAAAGGACATGGACAGACATTTTTTCAAAAGAAGACATACAAGTGACCCACAAATACATGAAAAGATATTCAACATT
This sequence comes from Mandrillus leucophaeus, assembly GCF_000951045.1. Classification (NCBI taxonomy): domain Eukaryota; kingdom Metazoa; phylum Chordata; class Mammalia; order Primates; family Cercopithecidae; genus Mandrillus; species Mandrillus leucophaeus. The sequence continues at coordinate 6,961,196 of NW_012099210.1, forward strand.
GCTAATCATCAGAGAAATGCCAGTGAAAACCAAAATGAGATAGGATTTTATACCAGTCAGAATGGCCATTATTTAAACATGAACAAACAACAGATGTTGGCAAGCATGTGGAGAAAAGGGAACACTTAGACACTGTTTGTAGAAGTGTAAATTAGTACAATCTCTCTGGTAAACAGTACGAATATCTCCTAAAGAACTAAAAATAGAACTACCATTTAATCCAGCAGTCCTACTTCTGGGTATCTACCAAAAGAAAATAAATCATTATATCAAAGAGACACCTGCACTCACATGTTTATTGCAGCACTATTCAAAATAACAAAGTCATGGAATCATCCTAAGTGTCCATCAATAGATGATTGGATTAAACATGTAGCCTATAGGGTTTCTTGCAGCAACATGGTGATACTAGAGGTGATTACCTAAGTGACATGATTCAAAAACAGAAAGCTAAAAACCACATGTTCTCACTTATAAGTGGGAACTAAACAATGAGTACACATAGACAGTGGAGACTTCAAAGTACAGGAGGATGGGTGGGGTGTGAGGGATGAAATGGTACCTATTGAGGACAATGTACACCATTCAGCTGGTGGGTACACTAAAAGCTGAGACTGCCACTATGTAATATATCCATGTAAGAAAACTGCACTTGTACCCCCCTAAATCTATAAAAATAAAATTAAAATAAATAAATAAAATTTTAATGTGAAAAGATACTAGAACTGACATTTCTTCAAATAAAACATATGACTGGTCACTAAATACATGAAAAGATGTTCCAAATCGTTATTTACAGGGGAAATGCACATTAAACTACAATAAGATACCATTTTACACCTTCTACAATGGCAATAATCAAACAAACAATAATAAAAGTGATGAGGATGTGGAGCAATCGGAACCCTCATACCTTTCTGGTGTGAATGTCAAATGGTGAAACCAGTTTGAAAAGCTGTTTGATAATTCTCAAAATTTTAAGCATAAATTTACAATGAAACCAGTCAATCCACTTCTAATACTTTGTCCAAAAGAGGGGAAAACACAGGACCACAAAATGATTTGTATGAGAACGTTTAAAAATGCATTATTCACAATAGCCAAAAAATGCATGCAACCAAAATGCCCATCAACAGATTAATGAATAGACACAATGTGATGTATCTGTAAGAATATACATTCATTAATATACTATTAATCAATAAAAAGGAAGAAACTACCGATGCATCATGCTACACTGTGGATCATCTTTAAAACGTTATACTAAGTGAAAGAAACCAGATATGGAATATCATATATTTTATGCTTACACCAATATAAAATGTCCAAAAAAGACAAATCTATAGAGACAAAAAGATTTCTCGTGGACTGTAGCTGGGGGCAGGAAAAAGTAGTGACTACGAAAGGACATCAATAATCTTCTGGGGGTAATGGAAATGTTCTAAAATTGGATTAGCTGATTGTTGCACCACTTTGTATATTTATTAAAAGTCATTTAACTGAAAATTTTAACTGGGTAAATATTATGTTTATAAATTATACCTCAACAAGACTTTTAAAAAATACATTTTATGTGTAACACAGAAACACAAAATGTGTTGTGTGATATCATGACCTTGGGATTGTTTCATAATTATGGTTATGTATGACTTAAATAAATTATGCATGACTTATCTGTACTTTCAAGGTTTATACATGAATATGACTTTACTCTCCACCAAATCCATACCTACTAATCCTTTGTTTTCTATCTACATTTACTGTTTTTTGCTTAAGACTTTGTTTCCATTCAAAAAAGTCTATTTTGGTTGCCTGCTAAGTTGGATGAGGAGGTGAGAAGAGAGGTTGAGAATCGTAAGATAGTCACTAGTTATTTCACTGAGGACTGTGCTTCTCCAGGAAGGAATTTAAATGAGTATATTAAGTTGTCTATAAAAAATTTTAATTGGCAGAGTTACTCTACTATTGGACATTAGTTTTATTTGTCCTTTAATACTTTATGTATCTGTTAATGTATCATTACAGTAATTATTTAAAATGACAGAGAAAGGGAAATTATGATTCCTGGAAATTATTTCAAAAGGTCCGCTTATATACCTGGAAAATACCACATAAAATATACTCACGTTTCTGTAAGGCATTTGATGGAGCTTCTTATAATACCCTTTGGTTCATTTAGAGAGATATATCCTCTCAAAAGATTTATTATTATATATTTGGTGACACAGATTTTTGCCTAGAAAAATCAGACAAAGTTCTAATGAAATGTGCTAGGAAAAAGGAAGCAGATAGAAAGATCGATTTAGATCTATGCATATACTAAATAGTGTTATCAGAAGTACAGATGATTCTCCATTGTTGGCAGTATTAGCTATAGTTCCCTTTTTTCTGCTTTTTTTTTGTGGGGAGGCAGGGTCTGGTTATCTTACTTATCCTGTAGGTATCCTATAACATACACATGTTAGTTATCTGTAAACTCCTTGGCGATAGAAATAATATTTACTAATTTCCTAAACACAAAGATCTAAAATATTTGAATCTTGGTGAAGTTGTTTCTTGTGATGGGAGGTTTTACCCTCTAGTGCGTACTCTGGCAATAGTGTTAACACATCCCTTAGCTCATTTAGCCACTAGTAAAATCTTCCCTTTAGGAGGCTGAGAAAGAATTTGAGCTCTTGCACATGGTGCTCTTAGGCACGGATATTTGGACATTATATCAGATTTTTAAAAGAATTATTTTAGGTTTGTCAAATATTAACACACACACATGCACACACACACACGTAAATATAATGTTTTTAGAAATACCAAGAGGTCTACCCATGTGTTTCCTTTATTGTCATTACTTTAAGTGAAGACCTTGTAGTAGCCAAATTCTACCATTACAAATGAAATGTGTTAAGTAAAGTACATATTTATTTGGTATTTTGGCAATCATTCTCTTTATTACTAGGTAGTATATTTATTCAACAGGGGCCATAGTTTCAAAGTTATCAAAATAAACAGCCAAGTTACAGAGAGATATTAGCGTAAAGCATGAATTCAAAGTGACATTACTTTTACTGTGTTTGCAACTGAAATATGCTCATAAACACAGTCTGTTTCTAAGTTGCGACAAAGATTGTGAAGCTTTTATCTTGAGCCAAGATAAGGGACAGTTAAAACTAAACACAAGACTTTTTCCTGCAGCCACCCCCAATCATAAAGGCATCAACTTCTGAGGAGAGCAGGGAAAGTTTATTTTATTAAGTTGAAATATCATTATTAGCCCTAAAACAATTAAAATGTGGACTATGAGGGATAATTTTTAAAAAATAAACAGAGAACAGCAAATATTTTTCCCAATATATAATCTTGTTCTAACTTTTGAATTGGTTCAAAAAGATGTACTGTATTTCTGGAATAAGAAGTATGATATTAAAACTGACCATGTCTCAAACCACATAGATTTTAAACATATAATTAATTAAATCATATGCGTGTGTGTGCGCGTGCATATATTCAAACATATATATACACACACATATCTCACTAATGTTGGAAGCGTTAGTCTTATTCATCTATTCCTTATTACATCCTCCAATCTTTCAACCATATACATCTGCTTTTGACAACTGAAAAAAATACATTTGTCCTATTTACTTACATAACTGAGATGCCTGTGTCATGTTTCATCTAAAATGTATTGCACAATTTGTTATTATTCTCATTCTCTATTGCATGAACTTCCCACACTTGATAGTCCAGTTACATTAGGCAACTTTCTGTTTCCTTTTCACATATCTTGCCCTTTACCTTGCCCATATGTCTTCTTACACTATTCATGTAACCAAGAGTGATTTTATCCCTACATACCACTGTGCAAATCTCACTCAACATTTTCATCAATTCTGTTGATGCCCTCTATTCAAACATCACCAGGGATATATCTGTCGTTGAAGAAGTTTGGTTTATTATTCATTGCAGAAAGGGAGAATGTAAATCATGGAAAATGGTGAGATAGCTCAGAGAGTATTGAAAGAACTGATATCAAGATTTAGCTTTGTGTTAGCTAATCTGAGAGAGGGTTCAAAGAATAAAGGTTTTCCAATTTTTACACCTTGCATTCATTTTTTCCAACTTAAGCTGTACTCACTAGTCCCTGGAGAATTCTGTTGACTAGAAGTGATCATAAGAGCTAATCTTCTTTTGTTCCCTAACTCAGAGGAAATGTTTTCATCATTTCATGAACTATAATAGATTTTGAAGTTTTGGTAGTTACTCTTTACTGGGTTATTGATGTCCTTTTTCATACTGCTTGGCATGGGTTTTCATCAGTAATGAATGTGAATCTTAACAAATGCATTTTAAATTAATTGGATCATAAAATCGGTAAATGATTTGGTCTGCAATAATTTCAAAAAGTTTTAGTATAATTAGCTCATAATTTTGCATGTTCTATCTCACCTTTATCCAGCATTTTTCTTTAAAAACTGTGTTAAATTTATTCAGCAAGTTAAGGTGTTTCCTTCCTTTTCTGCATTGTTAAATAATATGGTAGTATTGGAATTTTTATTCACAAATATCTGGTGAATCTTCTGAGTGACAAGAATTTTTTTGAATACTCATTGATTGTTAAAGATAGAATCAGGAATTTAAAATCAGAGATGAGACAATAATACTGGATATCAGTACTTGTATTCATAATCTCATTCAAGGTCCTAGTTTAAGAAAAGTATTAAAATAAATAAGATATGTAAGGAATGGAAAGTAAATAAGGAATGGAAATTAAAACTTCTATCAAATAATTTGATTTTATAGTTAGAAAATATACATTTCATAAGGATTGGAAATAAAAAAATCACTATCCAAAAATATATGGCTATCTACATACAAAATCCAAGAAACTCAGAATTTTAGATACACATCAGAGCATTCCTATTCATGAATAATATTTTTGAAGAAAGTGCTTTTTTTAAAATATCACTCACGCTGGGCGGAGCAAGATGGCCGAATAGGAACAGCTCCAGTCTCC